>NC_141028.1:21400000-21570000 GCF_052040795.2 Danio rerio
TAATAATAATAAATAATAATAAAGCCTCTTTCGAATAAGCTCTACAATCTAATAATAAATGAGAAGCCTATTTAAAACTAGTGACTATTTAATAGGCAAGTCTTTAAATACGAAGAACTACTATACAATTATAGGTACTACTACCTACTAGTCAAAAAAGAAATCGGTGAAATCTCACGTCAACAATATATGAGTAATGTTAAGTCAGAGGGATTTTTTTTTAAATATTTGCTTCTAGTAACAACAAAAAAGACACTATTGAAATCAGCACTAATTAAATACTGACTATCACTTAAAAGTAAAGCTTTTAATGTCCATGAAATGTCTAATGGGCTTGTCTAAAGACAAGGGGGATCAGATGAGCTCAGATTAAAATAGAATAATTGTAAAAATGCCATATGAGAGTGAGAGAACATTTCGCCAGTGCCTCTGTCTCTCACTCTCTTTCTACCTTCTTCCTGTCTCTCTTTTCTGTTGCCATGGTGGCAGGGGTGCGTGACAGTCATGTGAAAACGAAGCCGATTAGATTAAAATACTTGGTGTGATCAGGGGTCGGGGATACTGCACATGTACTAAACACCATGAACTGATTGTGCACACAGACACAGACACACACACACACATGCGCACTGTGTTAGGAAATTTAGCGATATGTGTGAACAAGTGACAGTTATTGGAATGGATTAGGGGAGAACTGTTTACTGTAAGAGATAGAACAACAACAACCTAATGTGTTTTATAGGAAAGGCAAGTTTATTTATATAGTACATTTCATACACAATGGTCATTCAAAGTGCTTTACATTAACTTGAATAAAAGTATAAAAAATAAAGACAAAGAATATAAATGTGTTAAAGCAAGTTTTCAAGGAATGAAAAAGAAAAAAAAAGACGTAATAGTGTGATCTGTCGGACACAACACAGTGCTCCCTCAGAAAAGGCACAGCTGAACAGATGTGTTTTAAGCATTGATTTGAACATGCCTAATGTTGGAGCACATCTGATCATTTCAGGAAGCTCGATCCAGCTGCGGGGTGCCGTAATAACTGAAGGCAGATCTCTTGGAAGGCTGAACTCTTGGAATTTCTAATTTATTTGATGCTAAAGATCTGAGTAATCTATAACATTTGTATTCAGTGAGCATATCTGTAATGTTTTGGGGTCCTAGGCCATTTAGTGATTTATAGACAAGTAATAATACTTTAAAATCTATTCTGAATGTAACTGGAAGCCAGTGCAAAGATTTAAAGGACAGATGTGATGTGCTCTGTTTTTCTGGTTCCGGTCAAAATCCTGACAGCAGGATTCTGGATGAGCTGCAACTGTCTGATTGTCTTTATGGGAAGGCCTGTGAGGACTCCATTACAGTAATCCATTCTGCTGGTGATAAAAGCATGAACAAGTCTTGGCCAAAGTCCCTTAATCGGCCCTCATCCAAGTGGATGCTGCACACTGGTGGTGGTGTGGAGAGACCCCCTCCCCCCATGATTGTGAAGCGCTTTGGGTGTATGGCCATACACAATAAATGTGCTATATAAATACACATTACATCACAAGTTTCTCCAAGTCTTCACTGGAAACAAAGCATCTAATTCTTGCAGTGTTTTTTAGATGATGATATGATTAAGTTACTGCTTTGAAACTTCGATCTGACTCCTGAATCAATCCAAGATTGTTTGAGCCCTAAAGCTAAAGTACGCATTCACCTTGAGAACCTCACCTCTGTTCCCAAATGCAATGACTTCAGTTTTCTCTTAGTTTTTTAACTGAAGAAAGTTTTGGCACATCCAACTGTTCATTTAATCAGGGTAGAGGGTGTCAATGGGGCAATAGTCATTAGGCAATAAGGCTAAGTAGATCAGAGTGTCAGAGATTTGGTTCTTTCTGATTAGTTGGCTCAGTGTGAGCATACAAAAGTTGAACAGTTCCTTCTAACATCTAATTATCCTCATGAGAACTGTTTGTCAATCCGTTCTCATCTGTTACACGGTGACACTTTAACCATCATAAATCAAAGCACAGCATCAACACAGCACCGCTCTCACACAATGACTGGTTTTAGACTCGTATCACAATTGTGGTTGCCATATTTTTCACAATATGGCTTGAATCTGAACACACCAGGCTTCCTCTTTCCCTTGCTTACTGTTCAAATTGACAGTGTGATTTGACTTTTCATCATCAGCTCTCCTGCTGTCTTGTCTCTCCTCCTGTTTCTCCTCTCTCACGGTCTCTCGATTCGCACTGCAGAGCCAGAGCAGCTGTACTCCAGTCTACAGGGGTCATAAAAACCTGGGACGAAAGAGGAAGTTCTGAAGGAGCTTGTGAATTATTGCCCCCCAACGTACACAAGGGGGCCTGGGAACTGCCTTCCTCCTTCACCAGGCTGAAGCTTGATGCCCCTTCACCCTGTGTGTACACAATCTCCATTACATACACTAAAGGGACTGACCCTTGTACAGAGGTCACGCTAAACTCCGTATGTACTGCTCATCAGCCATATGGGAGCGTGGACTAATGTGTTGCTAATTGGGTTAGGGCTAGTTCAGTAATTTTCTGGTTGACTAGGTGTTGAAGAATGTCTCATGAGCATTCAGGAACCATAGAACTAATTTATTTATTGTTTCTTCATTACTTTTGACTTCTTTTAAAACCATAAATAAATCTGCATTGTCCATGTGGCATTTACAATATGATTTTGCAGTTGATTTACTTACATTTACTTTAAAATTAGTTGCATTGCATAAATCATTTTCTACCCGTGGAATTATAGAGCAGATTTTAAGGGATAGATCACCCAAAATTACAATTCTGTCAACATTCATTGTATAAAGGTCTTTGTTCTGCTAAAAAAAAAAATATTTGGAAGAAGGTCAGTAACCAGTCACTGGCCACTTTATTAGGTACAGAACCAGGTTAGACCTACTTTTGACTTCAGAACTGCCTTAATCCTCGTGGCATAGATTCGACGAGATACTGTAACTATTCCTCAGAGATTTTGATCCATACTGACATGATAGCACAGTTGCTGCAGATTTGTCCGCTGCACATCCATAATGTGAATCTCTCGTTCCACCACATCTCAAAGGTGCTCCATTGGATTGAGTTCTGGGGACTGTGGAGGTCATTTGAGTACAGTTAACTCATTGTCATGTTCAAGAAAACAGTCTGAGATGATTCACGCCTTATGACATGGTGCATTATCCTGCTGGAGGTGGCCATCAGAAGATGGGTACACTGGTCATAAGAGTATGGACATGGTCTGCAACAATACTCAGGTTGGCTGTGGCATTGACATGATGATCAGTTGGAACTAATGGGCCTAAAGTGTGCCAAGAAAATCCCCCCCCACGCCCCCCCCACACACACACACCATTACACCACCACTAACAGCCTAAACCTTTGATACAAGGCAGGATGGATCCATGCTTTCATGTTGTTGACACCATATTCTGACCCTAGAAATTAAGACTCATCAGACCAGGCAACGTTTTTCCAATCCTCTATTGCGCAATTTGAGTGAGCCTGTGCGAACTGTAGTCTCAGTTTCCAGTTCATAGCTAACAGGAGTGGCTGGCCATTCTCCTCTGACCTCTGGTATCAACAAGTTATTTCCACCCACAGAACTGCCACTCGCTGGATATTTATTCTTTTTGCAAATTTTCTTTTTCTCTGTAAGCCCTAGAAATGGTTGTGCATGAATTTTCCAGTAGATCAGCAGTTTCTGAAATACTCAGACCAGCCTGTCTGGCACCAACAGCCATGCCATGTTCAAAATCACTTAAATCACCTTTCTTGCCCATTCTGGTGCTCGATTTGAACTGCAGTAAGTCATATTGACCATGACTACATGCCTAAATCCATTGAGCATCATGTCATTTGTTCTTGAATACTTGCAAGATGTTTTTACCTTAGGTAAATGTTCCACTCAAGTTGAATATTTGGAACTTGTGCAGAAGACATAATTGAGATGAATACTACACATTCACAAATGTCAAATGGTGCTGTATGATGTTAAAGAATCTATTTAAAGTGCTATCCAAAGTGCAAACACAAGTCTAGCTGCGGAGGAGATGTTGAATCAGAGCCAGCTTGGAAGCTGCAGTTAAAGCCCTGAAATTATACTATAACAACTTTGAACGGTAGACCTTTTCATAACATAATGCATTGTGGAAAATGAAAGACTAAATAAGGGCACTCCAGACATCCATGCCAGTCTCTCTGCCATAACCAACACTGAGAATAAAGCTACCAGATTACCGAAGTTCAGTTGATGCAAGATGAACATTTTTGGTGGAAGAAAGACTGGGAAAATCTGCAAAAGCAGGGAGAGCCATCTGGCTCAAATGAAGTCTAAAAGATCTGGCTCTTAGTCAGCATATATGACAGGATGTAGGATGTTGAACGCTCCAGAAAGTGTTTTCAGAGTGCTTGAGAACAGGCATTGAGACAATTCCATGATTGCGTTAAAAAAAAATGGTTTGGAAAGAAACCTTGAGAGTTCAAAATTGAAACAAAAGTTATTGGCAGAGTTTATAGAGTAATGGAAATGCTACAGCACTGGAGCAGCATGGTGGTGCAGTGGGTAGCGCTGTCACTTCACTGCAAGAAGGTCACTGGTTCAAGCCTTGG
The DNA here is from genome assembly GCF_052040795.2 of Danio rerio. Classification (NCBI taxonomy): domain Eukaryota; kingdom Metazoa; phylum Chordata; class Actinopteri; order Cypriniformes; family Danionidae; genus Danio; species Danio rerio. Next base: position 21,404,632 of record NC_141028.1, read on the forward strand.
CTGTGTCAGTTGGCGTTTCTGTGTGGAGTTTGCATGTTCTTCCTGTGGGTTTTCTCAGGGTGCTCCGGTTTCCCCCACAAGTCCAAAGACATGTGCTCCAAGTGATTTGGGTAAACTAAATTGTCCGTAGTGTATGTGTGTGAATGAGAGTGTATGGGTGTTTTCCAGTGATTTCCACATTGCAGCTAAAAGGACATTTGCTGCGTAAGACATATGCTGGATAAGTTGGCGGTTAATTCCACTGTGGCGGCCCCAGATTAACAAAGGGACTAAGCCAAAAAGAAAATGAATGAATAAATAAGATCAGCCACTTTTGACGCTTATAAAAAATCATAAAGTCCTCGTGCTGCAGGAGTTAAGAGGTTTGCTGAAGGTGCTGCTGTAGTGCAGTGAGGGGTTTGCGTCTTTAATAATCTACGACAGTCTGCGTTCATTGAACAGTAGGAATGATTAATAAACTATATGAAACTTTTAAAAGTCCCTTAAAAGTCACGTATTGTCTTCAGTTTCAGGCCCAAGTGAACCGCGCTCTGGCACACCTTTTCCAACCGGGCCAGGGCCGGCCAACTGAACTGTGCCTGAGCCTGATTCAGAGCACTCACACTTCTAAAACGATCACGGGCCTGGGCACGATTTGGATAGGATAGTGTGAGTGTGTTCAGTAAAGGTTTGTATTTGGCCATCAGAATATTTACAGTTGTGTGCACTTGGAAGACCTAGAGATGCACCTCCATAAACTCCAGTGGAAAGAAACAGATGATGAAGAAATTAAAGAGTATGCCATTACCCAAATTAATATTGGTGATTGAACAGCAGAAAGCAATGCGCAACTGGCCATGAGAGAAACAGCAAAGCGACACCAGTTTGCTTATCTATAGGATAAGTGTATAATTTTGAAACCAGATCCATATGTTGATGATATCTTGACCTCCCCACATTGACTGGGAAAGCCTGAGTGAGATTACCAAAGGAGTTGAAATAATATGGTCCCACATAAGGTCAAAGTGGGAGGAGTGGGAAAGCATTAAGAGGAAAAGTTTTCGTTCTCCAAAAATCAAATGAGGAGAGACAATGACAAAGTCCTAATGCTGAGTTCAGACTCCATGATTTTCAAAGTAGTCGTGTCACAGATGTTTTCACACTGCAAAAGATTTCTTAAGTGATCTTAGCATGCCAATCCAGTTGTTACATTGTTTTCAGCAACGTTTAGGGTTGATTACTGTTATTTATTTAATTGTAATTAATTTTATTGTATAATATTAATAATAATTGTATTTATTTAGAATAAATATAATTAAATTGTTATATTTATTGAATAACAAATATAACAATTTAAGGGGGTGGGGGGAGATGTTTTCCAAAGTATGTGAAGTCCAGAGATCCAAGAAACCCGTGGTCTAACAATAACAATAATTCTTTGAGAGCCAGACCTGCTCTGAAGGAACTCTACTTTTTCTTGAACCAGCTGCAAAGGTCAGATCTTGAGAATGAGGTTTTCCAAACTTGGAAAACAATGCAGTTAGGAATGGACCTGCAGAATCAGCTGTTTGTAATGTGAAGCTGGCTTTGCATAACTTGAGAGGAGATATAATTTTTATATGGAGTGAATTCCGAAATTTTTTACATGCAACATTAGGCTCATGCATTTTTGCGGGCACAGAATGATATAGCCAGCCACCACCAAATCTAAACAGGGCCAGTGTATGCTAACCCAGATATGGCCCACAGCTTCAGGCTCACTGTGGGCTCTGTGTCAGTAGCCAACACTAGCAAACAGCCCACATCAATCCCTTGAAGGCCTAGTGTGGGGAAGCTGTTGAAGCAGAATGTCAGTGCAGGGCCTTTGAGTTTTGCTTAATAGCAACTTTTCTGGATTGTGGAGTTTCCTTTGTCCTGACTTACTTTTCCAAAATATTCTTACAAGGACTGTTAGACTATCACTTTGTGATTTTTACAGCATGCCTTGATTTTTGGACTTTTTTGGCTCTTTGAACTGTATGCTTTCAATAGACTGAGTTTCTTGTTTTATTGTATTGTTGTAAAGCTCAGTGAATGTTTGTGAATACACCTTTCCTTCCACAGTTACTACTGTGTCTTTCTTTTAACAATTACAAACATCTTACCCAACTTAAAGTTGACCTATTTTAAACTTTGTTACCTGCTGTTAAGCAGTACATATGTCTTAAATGGTTCTCACATATAAAATGGAAACAAATAAACCCAGATGTGTATTGACGCAACGGAAAAGTATTTATGCAGAAACAGATTTATTGTTGTATATTAGTGCATAGACTGTTTAAACTATATAGGGTTGCCCATGTAGGGCCAATGTGGGCCAAGTGAGGGCTTCTTCAGGCAAGGTGAGGGCTGCCCATGCAGGGCCAGCACTAATGGCCTGTTTCCACTGAGTGGTACGGTTCGGTACGCTTTTATGACCGTTTCTACTGTCAGAAGATACCTAAAAGTGAACTGTACCGTATCATACCACTTCCAAAGGGTACCTAGCACAACAAAAGAGTACCAAAAGGCAGAGCTTGATGTGCATGAACAGCCACAAAGCCAAGAAATAGAATCTGCCCCGTATCCCCTTAATTTTTTACAAAGACGTCTAAAGAGCGGTTACACTTTCTCACTTGTACTTGCCGCGCTTCCATATTTGAAATAACAAACTTCTTGAGCTGATAATAATAGCATGCGGTTAACTGTTGAAGTACTTTCTGACATCCGATCCTGTCAGAAACGGAACTTGAAAAGTTGAGCAAGTCCCAACTTTTGCAGCGAGCAATGCCTCTGAAGTGGCGCCGATGGATCCACAATGGATTTCGGCAACCCCTGACGTCACCAATCCAACGTGAATGGGAAGCGTTAAAGCTGACGCCCCATGTGAATTGGGTGTTAAAGATACAGATGAGAGGTTTGCTCTGACTGGGCTATATGCTGTGCGTTGTTTTTGAATCAAAATAAAGACTAAATGTATGCTGTATGTTGTTTTTCTGTAATTGATGACATATCGGAGACCGTAAGCATCTGTATTTGTTCACATATGTTGCATATATTTATTTATTTAATATAATTGCAGACGTTACAGTAGGCTATTTCATTATTGATCTGCAGTTATGATCAAATCATATTCATAGAAAGGTTAGTAATTAACATTTATACACAAGTATTTATGTGTTTAAAGCATCTGTTTTGTGGGAAGTGCTTCTCTTATGATATGTGAACGACCCGTACTGCTTCACTTTGACATTTCCTTGAGTGAGAATGATGTTGCCTGAAACTTTCTGTCGTAGACCACGCACACCAAAAGAGTACTATTGGTACTCTTTTAGCAGTGGAAATGCAAGCCTCATGAAGGTGACCCGTACTGACTTGTACTGTACCACTTAGTAGAAACAGGCCATAAGGCACAAACATTTGTCAAGCTTTCAATGGCCCTGCCAATCACAGCCCCCAGGGGAGTTTGGAATGGCTTAGGCAAGCTCTAAGAGGGCTTATTACGGACCAGCACTGGATTGCTTGCAGGGTATCCCAGCTGTAAAGTCTGTCCAAAGAGATAATGTTAAGACCTAAAAACCTCTGGTACAATCCTTCATAGAGACATCAGATTATTGATTATTTTATAGAAGAACAAAAGCAAGATTGGAAGTTATGGAAAGAGGATTAGCATGAGCTCTTTGGGTTTATGTGTGTCCTGAAGGTGGCTAAGCTAGAATCCGGTTGTCTGTGTTTCCAGGGGTTGGGGAGGGGGGACGGTTTAATGGTGCAACTCCGAGAGTACAAGAAGATGGAAAAAAAGTGACGCTCTCTTTTCGAAGAAAAAATACTTCCACACACACACCTCAAATTCAAGCCTGAAGACACAACTGACCTTGAAATCCTTTATCAAGTTTGGGCAAAGCTGAAAGAAAACCTAGAAACCTTGCAGTTGTGTTTAGGTGGGAGCCATAGGAAAAGTTTGCAAAGCCTGCGGAAAATGGGGAAACAAGGAAATCAGGGCTTTTGACAATTTAGGAAACCTGTCTGAAAACAGTTCTTTAAAAAATCTGGCACTCTGGCTTTCAGTTTGTTTATTTATTATTTTGTATGCTGCTTGCCTGTAAGGCATCAGTTGCATTGCAAGCTAAATGAAATAAAAATATATGTTTGGCTTCATCGTACTGTAACTGCAATAATTGAAATTAGATCTAGGATGCTGCTGATAGCTTATTCAACCAGAAACAATATGTTAATAATAACCTCTGCTGTAGGCCAGCAAATACAGTGTAAGTCTGACTTTTTCACACAGTTGGTTAACCTCACTTTGTATCAATGGAGACTGCAGATGGCAGTATTAATAGTGTCCTGTCTAAATTAGCTTCGGTCCTGTGAGAGTCTGTGTTGCAGTCGGAGGTGTGAATACCAGTCATGCCAGGCTTCAGGCTGGATTTATGACACAATTAACCCTTGGCAGGGAAAACACCAAGCTCACTCACTTTACACTTTCCCCAATGTCCTACACTTGCTCGTATGCATTTGTGTGTGCATGTATGCACACTGCCTATAGAACAAACTAAATCTGTACATATCTTGATTGTTTCTGGACTTTATAATTCTTTTTATATTTTTTAAATTTATTTTTTTGTCTCTCTCTTATTTCCTTTGGGCTGGGTGAGAGTTTACCAACCATAGAGAATTACTTTGACCTCAGTGCACTTTTAAGCCGGAGGGACCAGCCTCCAAAAAATCAAAGGGCGGTTTATTCAGCATGAACTCTAAACCGATTTGCTATACCCTACAACTGTAACCCACATACACAAACTCCTAATGAATCATCGCTGGTCTTTTAAAGACCCTGCTGTTAAATACATTAATCACTTTCAGTTGTGTTATGTTTACGTTTTTCTTCCTCACAGCTTCACATATTTTTTTATGCAGAAAAGTAACTTCTGTTTTTTTACTGCTATTCTGCTCAAAATTTTCAAAATAAGAAATTACTTCTCTTTGAGTATGACAGAATTAAAAACATTTCTTCTTTATTTTCTTAAAATATCTTTGTCAATTTTTACTTTTTTGTTTACTTGTTCATTTACTTATTTTTATATCCATATTTACTTATTTATTTGTTTGTTTGTTTATTTGTCTATTTATTTAACTTTTTTGCTGCATGTCAATTTTTTTCACAAATTTAGTATTTGTAAAATATGTATGAATTTATCTTTTTTATTTAATCCTTGTCTGTATGCAAATATTTATTTTTGTTTTCACAAATTTAGTATTTGTAAAATATTTATGAATTGATTATTTGCTTTTTAAAATTCATTATTGTATATATATGTTTGATATATTTTATTTGATATATTTTAAATACATATTTTACTTTACTGCTTCTTTACATCGTGTCTGTTTATTCATTTTACTTATGTAATTAAAGTATTTGTATTTGTATTTTTTTATTTATACATTCTTCTATATTTATATATTTGTTTCTTTTTTTCTATTCATTTATTTGTGAACAATAATGTTTATTCGCTTACTGTTTTTTTTTATTTAGTATTAGCTCTGTATTTATACATTTACTTATATTTTATTTATGCATCTGTTTATTATTTTTTCTTTGTTTACTTTCTTCTTATTTATTTGTTTATGTGCCTGGTTCTTTTTCCTATGTTTGTTTACATGTTTTTGTACCTCTTTTTAATTTACTTATTGTAATTTACTCCTTTAATTTATTTTCTTAATATATTTATTTATTTATTTATTTATTTTTTATTGCATACTATACTATAACTTTCATTTATATATACACTACCGGTCAGTTTGGGGTCATTTTTTCCCCTCATTTTGTTATTTTTTTAAACAACATTATTCTGTTCATCAAAAAGGTTAAATATTTGTTAAACTGTTAAATAACTACTTTCTTATTGTATGTAGTTTCAAATGAAATTATTACTCCAGTCATTATTGCCTTTATTACTATTACCATTAATAATAATAATCATAATAATCAATATTAGAGTGATTTCTGAAGGAACATGTAATTATAAAAACTAGAGTAATTAAGCTGAAAATTCATCATTAAAGTCACTGGATAAATTATTAAATAAAATTATGAACCACTTTTGAACAGTTATTTTATAGTGCAATAACATTTCACAGTTTTACAATTTTTGTACTGTATTTTTAATGAATCAGATGGAGCCTTGGTGAGCAGGAGAAGCTTATTTTAAAACATTAAAAAAATCCTCCGGACCACAAACTTTTGAGCAGTAGTGTAGAGTTTTGCTTCATTTAAAATGCATTTATTTTTGAGCTTATTAATTGATTTATTAACTTGCTAAAGCGATTCCTGTTTCCTGAGCGGTGTGTAAACATATCAACTGTATGCATCTGCACGCAGACTCTGACCCCGATGTCACTAACGGCGTCCTGAGGCTGAAATGATACGGCCTTCGTTCTTCATGTCTGTAGGTCAACACACATAAACACGAGTGCTCTCGTTTTCCCACAGCACTATATAAATAGCCTTCTCACCGTGTATTTGATGGCTGAGTCGACATCGCACTCGCAACAGCAAATTCCCCCCACCTGCCCCGGCCAAGGTCCGCTTACAGGACGCACTTTAACTGCCACTTCTCTCCTTACCCCTTCTTCCAATAACCCCTCTACTGTCTCACTGCCTCTGAGGACAAGAGTGGTTTCTTGCCAGGATGTTTCAGAGGGGGCCGTGATTCGACCCAGGACCCTGACCACTGTGGAACGTTGAGAAGTGGTATCGTGCTGCAGTGATCCCAAACACTTGCACAAAGCGAACCTAAGTCTTGGCTTTTGTCCATGATGAGACCATGACGCATTTAGTTTGAAAACTCTGCGCGGATCCTCTCAGGCCTGAAATTATTGCCGTATTACATGTCTTATAAATGTTACAGATTCATTTACGAAGCTTGGCACACATCATCGTAGACGTCAAACAACCGTGTGGTTGGTTAATGCAAGTTAAATGAAAACAAGGTTCCTTCATTATTTACTCACCCTAATGTCAATCCAAACTTATTTAAAATTCACTTTTTTTATTATATCAGAGTTTTTGTCCCTTCCTTGAAATTTTGTTTACTCAGAACTCACGATGCTTCATAAAAGTTAATATACAGATAAAAAATAAACAGTTTCAGAGACAGGATCACTTTAAGATTAACAGTTTTTTTAGTCTTTTCATTGTATATTCACAATCTCTTTTTTAGGAGATTTTTTTTTATTTTACCGTTAATAGATAGAACAGTTTTAAGGCAATTGACAGGAAATCATGGGGAGTAGAGAGAGGAAAAAGGTTGGCAAATGACCTTGAACTGGGAATCGAACTCAGGTTGCCGTGAGTACCTTGGTGCTCTATGTCAGTGCACTCAACCACTAGGCTAGGCACTAATTGCATGATACATGAAAACCAATGAGGACAGTTGTTGTCAATTGACACGTTTGAACTTATAAGGACCAATGAGGTTTATTTTCCATCAAGCAGTTAAGGATGGGTTTCTATATCTTTTTGTTTAGATGTGAACAACATGCTAGTTAAATGTTAACTGTTCAGTATATAAATTCTTAAAAATAAAAACTTTTTTTTTTTTTTTTGCAGCTATGTGCCATTAAAGAACATGTTTGGGTTCCTCAAAGAATCTTTCAGAGAACATTTCCTAAAAGAGTCTTTGTTACTGTAAATTTTAATAATGTGAACTTGAACTTTTACACCATTCACTGTAAAAAGTGCAGGGTTCCACACAATTCTTTTATGATTTAAGATTTATTTTTTATTATTTAATATTAAGTTTTTTTTAGTATAATGTTTTAAAAAGTGTAATTTTGGGGGCGTGTACACAGCTCACTGTTTTAGGGGTGTGTTGCTTCACATGAAAATTAGTTTTAACTTCCCGATCAACTTAACAAGGGGGAGGAGCCACAAGCCTCCCGCTTTGGTTCTGGCAACAGACAGGCAGACAGAGAGAAGCAACATGAGTGAGAGGACCACCATTCGGCCATATATATATGACCTGGACTCTGACACAGACCAAGCAGAGAGTACAAAATCATTTGTGTCTTTGTATAGTTTTACAGCCAACTGTGTGCTAGTTTAAAGTTCCAAGCCTGTACACCGAGACTAATAACCACACACATACTGAATAACTTTGAGGCAATAACTAAAGGGAGTCACACACCGGATGCGCCGCTCAAAGCCGTGTCACCAGATGCGAACATTTACATGTTATTTAAAATGAAACTATTCAGATGGCACTCTGTGTCGCTGCAGTAATATGAAGTGTCCTGAGTCGTGGCTGGGCGCCGCAGACAGCCGCCGACTTGCAGCGCCGGTGTTTGTACCCTGAAAGAAACCTATGTTTACAATTCTAAAATGCATGACTCTGCGCGGGGCGACGCTATGCGTCACCAAGCGGCGCTTCTGGTGTGCGACATGCTTAAGGCAAGTTCTTTATTTCCAATGGAGGGACGCGCACGTGAGGCAACGCGCACGCACTTTACAGCTGCACCTAGTTGAGATGACAGGGAGCTTCTGTGACCGTGGGAAATGCAAATGGCTGAAGTTTAAGGAAGATGCAATGAAAAGAACACGTTTACAAAAGTTGCAAACAATGATGCAGATGAAAGCGATCATGTGGTGAATATTAATCTTGTGTTAAGCCCAATGAGCCTCGCATCCAAAAAATAGAGCAAGGGTGTTCCTTTAGTGACATCACTTTGACTCAACTGCTGAAAATGGCAGGCATGAAACAACAAACTGAGGATATGGTGATGCCCGCATGTCAATCAATATTGGTGCTCATATTCCTACGTCTAGTTGTGGTCTATCTCTAAACCACTCCAAATGGTCCACTGTTTTTTTTTTGTTAAACTGAAAAAAAGGACTGGGTGTGTTTATATCACCCCAATGTGATGGTCTATACACTATACCTACACATATGTCTGTCTAAACAGCTTGAAAAGTAGATTTTTGACCAGGTGCCCTTTAACATTTTTAACAAATGTATGTGGATTGAACAAAATTAAGTTGTCCCTATGAAATCTGTGTTGTTTCAGCTTATTTTAAATAAGTAGTTTGAACGAGAAAAAAAAAATATTTTTTGAGTGTTGGAAACTTTTTATTCCACAAAAACAATAAAATATAAACAAGGCTTTAAAGAAGCCCCATTTTGAAAATGAATATTTTTATCCATTTCTCAGTGAATATAGGCAATGTATTTTGATGCATTTAAGCACAAATTTATTTAACAGACATTTATTAAATAATATTTTCGTCACCAAACATATTTAAAAATTGAAAGATAGTTAGAGGTGTAAAGTAACAAATTACAAATACTCAAATTACTGTAACTGAATAGTTTTTCTCAGGATTTGTAATTTACCAAGTAGTTTTAAAAATGTGGACTTCTACTTTACCTAGTGTACATTTGTATAGTGCTGCACCGGTACTTTTATCTTCAACCTGCAGTCACTACTTTATTTTTTGTCTGTGGGATTAGTTAAAGTAGAACAATAAGTCCTGTGATTCCTGTCCAATCAAATTGCACATAGAAACTAAATTGCATCATACTGAACTACCTCAAGACATGGGCACTTTATAAATAAAGCTAACCATTTGGATGCATTAAAAGTATCCAAGAAGATGTCTAAAATCATACCACGCAATAAGCCAGAGACTGTTTAAACTGGATGAAGGATGCATGATGATTAAATTGCCCTTAAACAGTAAAGCACTACAGAATGTTACGTTTTCACACTCATTAGACTTCCACAGTATAATACTCACTACTCACAACTTTTAAGTACTTTTAAAAGGGCTACTTTTTACTTATACTTTGAGTAACATTTACAACACAAATTTACAAAAATGGTACTTTTACTTGAGTATGATTTTTCCATACTCTTTCCACTCCTAAAGATAATACATTTAAATTACAAAATTTCAACTAAATTTCTTTAGATTTTTCATCTTTTTAAATTATATATTTAATATTTTTAACAATATATAATATTGTATAGCTTCCTATTAAGAATATGAATTTAAAAGATAGATTTGTGAAGGATGTCTTTATGTATGCTGAGAACTGTACATTCTTTAGATTATAAAATGTTCTTTATGTAAAGGTTTTTGAAAGGTCTTTCTGCATTGCTTCAAATTCTCCCTTTTGAAACCTTTATTTGTAAGAGTTTAGCTTCCTGTTTATGAGGTCAACTCAGTTACAGCTAATTTCTAAAGTAAAAAAATAGTAATCCTAAATTTTACTTTGTGTATTTGATGCATTATGACAGTTTTTCTGAGAGGCAGTTCTTATCCAGATCATTTTCCTGTTTGCATTCTAATTTTGGGACTTTTAACCTCAGCTGTCAAAATACAGACACTCCATTGTATTCAGACTCAAACACACCTTACATTCAAAAGAGGGCCAATTTCCATCTTCATATGTGTCACATTAATAATGCTGATGCAAATTACGCAGGCCTGCTGCATTCACAAGGCTCATCACATCACAACAACAACATAACGCTATCGATTCAGTTCACATTCCAGAGGAAAAATGGGCCTATAAAACTACGCCATTATTGCAAGGCAAGCCATGTGTCCGCATTTATATTAGATTGTAATAAATCAAGTTTTCTGTGAATCTCTTTTGTGTGGAAACAGTAATGTGATGACACAATGCATGGGTAATTTAGCATTAAATACATAGTAAATGATTTACATACAGTATTTCAGTTGAAACCAGTGTTAAACAAATCCACATTTTTTCTTTTCCAAAACTTTACCTCCTGTCATCTAACTGCCTAAAGGTGCACATATAGAGATCCATGCATTGCACACAGACAAAAAATCCCTTAAGCATTTTTAATATTGCGTATTTAGACTAGCTAGAGCAGATCTTAAGCCTGTGTGATCAACACCCTCTCATCTTACAGCCACTGCTGTGGTTTTTGCAGTGTCATTAAACTCATATGATGCATGTGTGTAAAGAAGGTCACTGCAGGAGTAAGATAATGTACAACTAAATATACACTTCACTTCCTGTGCCCCCTCTCACATTTCATATTAATTGAGCAAGAGATAGATGATGCTTCCGCCTGGTTTTCACAATATCTATCTATCTACTCTATCTATCTATCTATCTATCTATCTATCTATCTATCTATCTATCTATCTATCTATCTATCTATCTATCTATCTATCTATCTATCTATCTATCTATCTATCTATCTATCTATCTATCTATCTATCTATCTATCTATCTAACTATCTGTCTGTCTGTCTGTCTGTCTGTCTGTCTCTGTCTGTCTCTCTGTCTGTCTGTCAATCTTTCAAAATTTTCTCTTAACTTCCTCTTCGAGTGTAAAAGCTGTTTTACATTTGTGTTTTGGTGTTAAGTGTAGTTTCCCACGCTAGTGGAGGGTTGGCAGAGGAGGTGGGGGTGTAGGTAAAGCCAATCATGAGGCAATCAGTCTTCTGATGCCACCTAGCCACAATATATCAGCGTTTTATCTGGCCTTTTGACGCATGCCCACTGTAATAAATCACCCTCTGGTTGGCAGGCCATTAAAAATCGTCCCAGCATTTTCCAGGTGACCTTTGCCTTATCATGGACATTCATTCATTTTGTTATTTACATGGTGTCTAGTGTCCATCAATCTGAAGTAATATTTGTTTTGACTTTGAGGCGTTGTAGAAATTTTAAATTAAAATATTATTTGCAAATAGCTAATTACTTAATTTGGTTCAAAAGACCCACCCCCCACTGATAAAAGGTCCAGAATTTGTCCCATACATGAGCTCATTTGTCTATTTTGACTGCTACGCCATCATAAGTTGTAAAGGCATTAAAGAAGGCTTCCAGTAAATGCAAAACAATTATAGTCCAATATCCAGTTGTGCAAAAAATATAGAATCTGAAATAAGTGAAGTCACCAAAAGCAGCCCATTTATTCACTTATTCATTCATTCTTTTTTTCTGGCCAAGTCTCTTTATTACAGTTTTTCTCAGTTGCTTTGGTTCATTTCTCACAACCCTATTTACATTTGCACAAAAGTTAATGCATTTTTCAAAACAATTAGTCCTTTGTGCACATCCTTGTAGCAGTTTCCCATTCTTTCCAACAAATTGCAAATGCTTTTTTATATGCATAAATTGCTTTCATACAACTCTCTGCTGTTTTATAACATCATTTGTTTATGTCATGTCAGTCAAAATTAACTAAACTTGTGAATGCTGAATAGTCATTCCATATAAAACTAATAGTCCTCATTTCTTTACTTGAGTCATTACATACACAAATGTTGAACTAGTCAAAATCTGTCAAGCTAATTTTGTTAAAGTAATTAAAATCTTTATTTTCCTGAAAATGCCTTCTATATTGAACAATCTAATGAATGATTTACAGACTTATGTATGTCGTAGGTTCAGTTCTGATATGTACTGCAATATTGTATGCAGTTGTACACAGCTCTACCCAAAGGGAGTTTATGTTTGTTGTAAATATATGAAGGTAAATCATATAAATACGGGTGTATTTATTCTTTTGCACAATGCTGTCAATAAATTAGAATTGTAAAGAGAAATTTCAGTGAAATGTGAAACATTCATATTCAGTGTCTTGATACTAAATGCAGTGATCTAACTTTACTGTAGTTTTCAAATGGCTGTGCAAATAGTATATAGTGCTGTCTTGAGCATTTTAAAGAAGTGTTACCAAAATCTGACTTTTTTGTATTGAAAAAATGTCCAGAGTAAACTGCTGTAATGAAAACATGACAAAGCCATTTGACTATCTTGTTAAAAAAACAATGTTGCCAGGACTTTTCATCTTGATGACACTCACACTTTCATTGACATCAATACTTGTTTTTGAGGAATGAGCTATCCATTTTGAGCATGTGACGCGCTTTTGCAGGTTATCAGCTAGGTTTTTGCAGTTTGTACTAATTGTTTTGAGAAATGCACTAACTGTTGTGTAGAAATCCACTAGTTTTGAGAGAAATGCATCAAAGCGACTGAGAAAAACTGTAATCTGGGGTCGCCACAGCTGAATGAACTGCCAACTTATCCAGCGAATGTTTGACTTTCAGCTGCAACCCATCACTGGAAAACATCCATGGACACTTATACACACACATACATACATACATACAGACAATTAAGCTTACCCAATTCACCTATACCACATGTCTTTGGATTGTGGGGGAAACCAAAGCACCTGGAGGAACCCCACGCCAACATAGGGAGAACATGCAAACTCCACACAGAAACGCCATCTGACCCAGCCGAGGCTTGAACCAGCAAGCTTCTTGCTGCAAGGCAATCGTGGTACCCACTGTGCTACAGGGATGCCCAAAAGCAGCCCACATTAAAGTTATTTTAATGCACAAAGTAAATAATAAAAAACAATTCCTTAGATTTAAATTTTTTTTAAGTTAAGTGGTTGTAAACTATTTATTTGGGCTGAATTTAAACAAACAAATTAAGTTGAAGATTACTAAATTTAATTTGTTTGTTTAAATTCAACACATATAAATTGTTTGCAACAATTTTGCAGACATATTTTTCTTTTCAGCGTGCTAATTAGGCTATTTTTGTTACCCATACACTTTCAAAATTTACTTTTCTTTTTACAAAAGAGATTAGAAAAATTGTGAAGCTCTACATTATTAATAATAATTTATTTTTGTTTTATGTATTATTCAGATGGCCAAATTCTGTCTAAGGAAAGTTGAATGTGCTTGCCAGTTTATTTGCCCAATAAATGACAATAGGCTAAAGTTATTTTTTTATTACTTAAAACTTTAACAGACTTCTTTTTTCTAATTTTATGATGTAATAAATAAATCTTTATTTTTAAATAATAAATTTTTCATATTTCTTTATTTTAAATATTTAGCCAGGATTTTTGGTAGGCTATCTCAGAAAGTGTAGTTATGATGACTATTCAACAGATTAATCCAGCTAAAATAGTGCTTAAAATTTATCAAAATGCAGTATTTAAACCTCTTAATTTAATTGAATATGAGGTAAATAACTGCAAAAAAGTCCACTTTCTAAGAAAAAAGAACCACCTTTATCCCCTGGCAGGCTACGGGCCTGATATTGTAACCAACCTGTTCAAGACATGGTAATGGCCATGCTGCCATTTATGTTAACATTTGTTTAGCAATGTTCTGTTATGGTCTAAAATAGTCTAAAATAAGCTAAATTTTTAATGTGCATGAAGTGCCAGATTTGGTCTCGTTCCTACAATAGAACAAACATATCTTCCAGATTCAGCTCTTTTAATTTAAATTTTCCAGAAGTTTAAAATAGCAATAAAATAGTTTTTTTTACAGATGAGTATAATCTGAGCTCATTGGCACAGATGGCACACCCAAAAGTTGAAGCCGTTGTGTTTGTAGGGAGTTTAGGGGAGATTCCAGATGAAACTCAGTGAAAGGTTAAAACTGTCCAACATGAAGACATGCAAAATCATGACTTTTTATAAAACCTTAAAGCAAAATTAAAAATCTGCAACAGCTTTGCTATAAAGGTCTCTTGAATTTTTGGTCAATTAATTTATGGTATGATGTCAGCTGAGAAAAATTATCCTCATCAAATTCTTCTGTGTTTGCAATATGGAGCTGTAATTGAAAATCACATGATGTGCATCTGAAAAGGTCATCCTTGGGGAATGAGCTGAGACCTGCTAGACGTCTGGAAAAACAGGGAAAGCACAGAAAGTCTGCGGCACCCTGGAGGAAGACATTATGGCACAGCAGTGCATTTACTGCAATTAAAGCTGGACCCCCTACAGAGAAAACGCAAGGGTTAATTAGCTCTATTCAGTGCAAAGTCTTTCATCAATGAAAGCAGAACAAAAAAGAACAAAAAAGGATTGATTTGTTTGTTTTTCCTTTACAACGGGAGCCCATTTAATGCAACATCTTTAACAATAATCTCAGGATAATTTGATTTGTGTTTATTTGTGTTGTAATGTTTTGATGTGATGTTGGTAGAAAAAAACTGGGGCAGGACACGTGCAGTGTTTCACTGACTGACGGAACTTTTCCGTGTCAGCAAGTGTAACTACGTTTGATCTTTAGAAAACGTTTTTGAATAGTTTGTTTATGCGAGGATGACAAACACTTATATTATTATTATTATTATTATTATTATTATTATTATTATTATTATTATTATTATTATAGGCCTATTGTTTTCATATAAATATACTTATATCAATACGTTATCTCCAAAAAAGTCATCAAATGTACAGAGGATACCGTTTTCCCCGTTTTGTTCTTCTTCATGCATTTAGCAGATGTGAAAGAAAGGCAAGGAGTTGACGGATAAATCTCCCTAAATCAGACCCCAGAGAAAGGGGTGGGTAATTTATGAGGTAACGTTAACGGGTGGAGAGGAAAAAGTACGAACGGGTTAAATTTGAGTCATACTCGTCTTTACAGAAGAAGTGAAAATTCCTCCGCCGCAGAAAGAAAACAGCGTATTAAACCCAAAATTGAGCTTTCTCTTCAAACCTACTCAAAGCTACATGAATCCATAGTTAACCTATACACATAGTTTAACTCTTTCCATATATTTTTAACGACTTCTAGGAAGTAAACTTTTGAAGAGGGCGTTATTTAAGGACGCATCACAGAATATAGATCCACCCGTAGGGTTTGGCGGAAGAACATCTCCGTCTGCGACTTCAGTGACTGGGACGAAAAGAAGAGAGAAGTTCAGAAAGTTTGATCACAGCGCAGCTACGTGAAGAAAAAAACTTTCAAATGAAGTCACTATACGGATTTATGTGGTCAAACGAGACACCCTGACAGACAAAACACAGCTTCTCCACCGAGTATAATTCGTTTTCCGCGATTTGAAGAGCTTTTTGAGATTCGTGACGCTTTAACCTGACGGAGCTCAGCCTCGCGCTGGCGGCTCTATGTGGATTTTACTCAAAATATGGGCCAATTACCCGGTGTCTCTTCGGGCGGAGTCATCCTTCTCCTTATTTGCTTTCTCAAAACATCATATGGTAAGTGGTTTAACAGTTTATATATCTGAACTCGTTCTTTTAAACCGCTATTTGCCGTCAGTAACGTTACGCATCTGTACGGCGGCGTGAAGCATCAGCGCTCACGTTTCAGTTCTGCACGGCCTCAAATGGCGTGTGTCCGCTCACGTTATTGGAAATTGACTAACATAATGAAGTAAAAGATGAGACATATTATTTACGCTTTTGCATAAACATTTAAAAACTCAAAGCTTTTTCCCCCCCGAAGTGAGCTCTCGTGTTTCACACCTCTGCCCAGATGTGAAAGTCGGCGGATGAAATCTGCAGCGGCTTCCAGTAACTAATGTGAGAGGAGAATTCAAAATGGACACGTATGAGCGGAAAATATGGACTTTTTGAGGTTTTCACTCGCGTAATCAAATTACCCACTTAATTTCTTTTCATAGGAAAGTAACTAAATGTATTTACTCTCATTATTTTGTGGAACAAGTGTGTGGACAGTGAGTTTTTAATGTTACCAGATTGATGAAACTGAATGATTGATTGCATGTAGTTCTGTTATTCCTCAGTTCAGCAGTACTGAAGAGCTTTCCATCTGACGGCTGTTTATTTATGCTTAGCAGCTCATCTCAGCGGGATGCAGACACAAAGGGTGCCATTTGTTGCATTAGAGACACCTATTTAGTGGAATAAGGTCACACATGACTTCTATTCCACATGCAAGTCAGACCCAATCCCTCTAGAAAAGAGGAGCCTCACAAAAGAAAACAAGACAATATAATAATGACTGCAGGCTCGGCAAGAAGAGGGAGGAATGCTGCTGTTGGTGTTTCACATTCCTCTCTCTTGCCTTTCTCGTTTTCTCCCTCACACACACACACACACACACACACACACACACAGACTTTTCCCTGTGGATGCACTCATTTTCACAATGCTGCAGCTCGCCTATTGTGTCCCACAGATGATGTTTCTACTTGTTTCTCTGTATTGGGTATCAATCTTTGGGGTGGGATTGATTTCACTTTTCTTTTTTTTCCTCGCCTGGCATGTTGCCTCAGTTGTGTAGGATGTTTCAAGCCTCTTGTATTTGCTCACATCAGCCGTTACAGCGTGTGTGCAGTAAGAAGTTGGCCCATTGTTCCCGCCTGCGAGCGGCATGCATGATGCCCAGCCACGGTTCTGACCCGCTGCTGCTCTCTGGTGTGAAATGTGATTTATCTTCGGCAAACTCCCACTTGTCAGAACACAACAGGCTGGTTATGAAATGGCCCACGGTGGTGCATATATCAGGGATGCCCACATCCCACCAGCTGGTGCGGTGGAGGTCTTGACCAGGACATTGGAAGGAGCTTTGTTGGTTTATAATGACATACTAAAATGATTATCCAGTTTAGTTGGATGTAGTGGGTGAGCATTTGTATACTTTTCTTTTGGTTTTGTTTTTAATATCTGGTATCCAGTGAACTCCCAATCTTGCAAATTAATTGGCATTTTAAGCATCTTGTGCCACCTAAAAACTTCAAGGGTGACACTTATGAGGTTTTTTTCAAAGGGAAGCTGATGAAAATGAAGATGCCTTTTATTTCTCATTTGTGTTGTATGTGGAGGCCTGAAGGGGTCATCTATGATGCATTGAGCTCCAAAAAGCCAAATCTCCACACATGAGGTGTCGCCACAGTTTTTGTAAGACTGTAGGAAAGTGCTGTGGGAGGTCAGAAAGGAATGAGATGCTCAGTCTTGTTAAATGCATGGATTAAAGCCCCTGTGCAAGTTAACAGATGAAATGGAAATTAAGACATTCTGGATTCCTGCCACATGGCAATATGCTAGGCATCAGATATATGCACAGTGCATGTGTGTTCCTGCGTGTGTGTTGTGTATTGCATGCCTGACATGCAACCTCATTTATTACATGATGTCATGCAACCTCATTTACTTTTATAGTGCTGCAATATATTATTGTGTATCAAAAATGTTGATGTTAGTTGCGGAAATTAGTGAGCTTATTAATAGGGATGCACTTATATCAATGATCCGCTGATATCGATAATGTTGATTAATAATGAAACTAGAGTATTTTGTCTGAATTAAAAAAAAAAACACTAACAGTAACATTTTAATGCACACTTGAATGCTAAATGAGCATTGGGCATCACAACATTGTAATGTACAGAAGTAATGTAAGTTTGTATTAATTCAAGTTATAAGTATTTTTTTGTGATCTGCTGTTAACGTGAATTGACACAATTAAACGAGCACTATGGCCAAATACTATGTCCACACGGAAACTACGCACGCAGAATTCTGCAGATATCAGCAGATTTTAGCCCATCATTAATTACCTTTATTTACTTGTGTAAATATGAGTAAATTTATATTTATTCAATTTTTAAATTAATTTCGGTAATATTATTGACTAAAATTAAAATATTTATATGATTTATTTACAATACAATTTGTAAAGTATTATTTTCTGTCTTTTTGTAGATATATTATATGAGAGACTTGCTTTGTTTACCAAAAAAAGTGGATTTTAATTTAATTGGATTTGCATTGTAAACATTGAATACAAAGCAAAAAGTTACTATTTTTATTTCATATATTAAGATTTTAGTTATGGTACTCCCAAAATCATTCCACATAAATCCGCAGATTTTTAACAAAATTCTGCGCAGAAATATCACAAAATGTCCGCAGATTCTGTCTGGCCCTATGCAAATTACATATACACAACTGTTTGAAAGTTTTAGGTAGTTTTAAGATATTAAGGTAGCTCTTTGGAATAAGTTTTTATTAAGTCAGCATTTATTTAATGAAAAAGTTACATTTGTAAATTTAATTAATAATTGAAACTGAATTCTTTCTACTGTAATGTTTTATGGCAAACTAAATTTTTCAGTGTCAGTTTTTTAGTGTCACGATCCTTTAGAAGTCATTCTAACATGCTGATTTGCATAAGAAAGGTTTCTCCATCTTGGACTAAACGTCATTTTCCCTTTGCAAAAACTGTGAACAAGTGTTTCTTCATAATTCTTTGATCAAATAAAAATATAAACCAATTTTTACTGTCACATTTTAAACAATTAAATACATTATTGCTGAATAAAAGTATAATTAAAAGAGGTTACACATAATTTTAAACTAAAGAAAACTGTTGATTAACATACTGTGTGATATTTATGAACAAAATGTACTTTAAAGTCCTTGTGAAATAAAGATGTATGATTTGTTTTGGTTGTGCACATTGTTATCCTTTAGTTGAACAATTAATCTGTGCAAGTTAATCCACTAAAAATATTTGTTTTGGTAAACTTCAATCAAAGTCTGACCATTTGCTACTGCGTTTGGAGTGTTGGTCCACCCCCTACTCAATAGTCCATTTGAGCTGGTAGTAAACCAACATACTGAAGCAAAAGTCTTAGCAACTTTTAGGTTTTTTTCAGGTTTACACTGACTTTAATGTTAGGGTTTGGTTTAGGGCTATTGTAATTATCTATGATTTGCTGTTATTACCATGGCAAGTACTAATATACAATGTAACAAGGACACTTACAATGAAATGCAACCAAAAATCATTCTGATCTTAAAGTTTAGATGGTATTGGATATTCGAATGATAATGTAACTAAATATCTCATTTTGGCCAATAAAAAGTACATGGAACGTTTCTAAGGATATTTGTTAGATTCTGTGCTTGTGTTGATGTGAAAGTTCTCACTCTGATTGTTAGCATACAACCAGCTCTCAGGACACTTTCATTGGAATGTTGTTGCTTTGAGAATTATCAGGTTTCCTCCCAAACTACATGCAGCCTATCATTAAACAATTAGGGTGCTTTTTGGCCCCATGTGATGTACAGATTTAATGAGCGCCACTGAAAACCTCCCTTCACCCTTATGTTATCAAATCTGTATGCAATTACGCCCCCTGTCTCATTACAGATGGCTTTGGGAAGGGTTTATTGTTTGTTGCCATGTCAACGTTTAGCAGAATAGAGAGCGTTTGCTGTATATACAGGAACACCAGGAAATGGGGTTACTTCCTCACTCAGCGTGAACAACTTCCTTCTGCTGTCCAACATGGATGTGGGCCAATGCCGACAAATCTCTTCTAACTCTCTGACTCGCTCTATTGAGTACTTTCCTCTCAACCCAGCCCTGTCAGACTCGCATAATTACTTCCCCATCTCTCTCAGCAGCTATTAGTGCTAACAGAGAGCGAGAGAGACACACACGAGCAGAGATGTCCCTTGGGTTCTGGGTTTGGTCGCGGGGATGAGGCCTTGCTTGCAGACAAGCAGAGCTTACAGCTGTGAACCAGCTGCTCTGTGCAAGAGCCTCGACACACTCATGCCGTCTGATCCGTGTCAAGAAGGAGGGGACTTAGACTGTGTTGGAAACACTCCTTGACCTTATTAAGGCTGTTTGCATGACCATTTCTCTTGCTCACAGTTACAGTAGGATTAGGCATGAGACGATATAGGTTTTAAAACCGCAAAAATTTTCTGTTATATCATTCCTAACGTATATGTAAGCAGGGGCGGATTTAGTGATTTGGGGGCCCTAAGCAATTCCAGCCATGGGGTCCAAAAGTTTGTGCTTTAATTTATTCCTATTTGGTTTATTTAGCTGTTTTTTCTTATATCAATCTCCTTTTGTATTTTTTTTTGTCTTAATGCAAAATAATAGTAACAACATGTAAAGCATCTTGTAAAACAGTTTTACATGATTTATTTTTTTTAAATGAATTCACAATATAATATATATAAACTATTTCGTTTTAAAACTAAATCTTTACATAATTTGTTTGCTGGACTGCTCCATGATTAAGGGTCGGGACACATTTGCACAGAAGTAATAATCATTAAACTTTTATTTAGACACTTTTAGACACAAATTATGTTATATATAATTGATAGGTATAACTTATACTTCTAGGAATACTTCTAGGAATTTATTCAGATTTCCCGCAGCCCTAAACGGCCACATACCTTGCTCATTGGGTAAATCCGTGTTGTTTTATGTGTTGTAAAGAAAACTGTGTTATTGAAACTAATGAAGACAGCAGAAGTCAATGACTTATTTTAATTATTTAGCCTGACATGTTTACTGTTCCAAAATATCAGAAATGTTTCCTAAAATTAAATATATTGTGTAAAATGGGGTGGAAAGTTTTTTTTTATTTATTTGAATTAATTTTTTTTTACCCAGACATACAACTTATTTTAGAGTAATCCCAATACCGTGAAACTGTTCAATCGTGATATTTTTTTTTCACGAATAACATATAGTCAGAAAATTATACCGGCCCATGCCTAGTTAGGATTAGAGGTTTTAATGAATACTGTAAGTAAATATTGAGTAATGTACACTTAAAAAATTTTCTCCTAATTGGCAGTCGCCCCAAGCTCCTGATTCATAGATGTTTTACATTTATTTACATTTTAGTATTGCATTGTAAGACCTCAATCTCTGATCTGAAAACTTTTGAGTTTAACAAACCGACTTTTGTTAATATTTTAAGAGGTCTGAAACCATGTGAAATAGTATAAGCATTTACAGTAGATTGTAAAATTACATAGAATTTTTTTTTGTAGTTTTTATCCGATCCAGAAACTATATTGTTTTAATCTTTAAAAATGTCACTAGAAGTCATTTTGTTAAAATGTTTAAACAAATTTAGTTGTAGCAGAGATCAAATGTCCATAATGCAAATCTAAACCAATAATAAGTTAATGGAAAACACCCCTAAATCTTAAACTACAGAAAGCTCTTAGTTAACTGATATCCTCAACAGTGAATTGACATGAATGAATGTTTCATCAAATTGTGTGGTTTGATTTAGAAGAGTTAAAGAAGATTATAATCTTGAATAAGTTACAAAACTTTTAAAATGAGTGGAGAAAATGTCAAACTGTAGATTTGCTATTGATGTTGTAATTTCTAATGGTCAAAGGCAGGTCAGATGTGACCAGCACTTTTGACTGATAGAGTGTTGTGTGAACCTTCTATTTCATGTGTCTTTGTGGGCGCTTCTTTAGATCGCATCTGTTTTATGTATTGAAGACTAATTTTCCTTAGCTCAGCAAAGCCTAGGGCCTAATTCATGACAGATTTTGTGTTGAAAACTGTTTTTGTAAGTTGCTGAATGTAGTTCAGAGAGTCCCTGATCCTGTTCCTGCATTTAGTGGGGATAAAAAAGTCATGGGACTGCTTTTCATTGAAGACAGGTTTGAGTTGGCTTCAGATCGTACACCCAAGTGTTCAGTGCCAGTAAGCACACACACACACACACACACACACACACACACACACACACACACACACACACACACACACACACACACACACACACACACACACACACACACACACACACACACACACAAACACACTGAATACTGGTGTGCTGTACTGCTTGAGTACACACACATTATGAATCTGCTGTGTAGATGTTTTGCAATTGATTTATAACCAGTTCTAAGAAAGACATACTTTCACATCTGGTCACGTTACTGTTGGAGTCCCATCTGAAACAGAGACAGAAAATGAAAAACACAGACAGGAAAGAGTATGAGGGTGCAAGATCTATCTATCTATCTATCTATCTATCTATCTATCTATCTATCTATCTATCTATCTATCTATCTGTCTGTCTGTCTGTCTGTCTGTCTGTCTGTCTGTCTGTCTGTCTGTCTGTCTGTCTGTCTGTCTGTCTGTCTGTCTGTCTGTCTGTCTGTCTGTCTGTCTGTCTGTCTGTCTGTCTGTCTGTCTGTCTTATTAGCAAGCTATCAAACCATAAACATGACGGTTAATTATTTGTAAATAAGGAAATTAAACCATACAGTTAATATTTGTACCTCAGACTTATGATGAAATAAAATACATTTAATTATTATTTTTATTTTATAATAGTGCAATAGTGCATTACATTATATTGGTTATTTTGTGAAATATGTTTTTCTTACCTATAAAAACATCATATTTATTAATGTATAGTCATATTGGATTGGTAAAATATTATAAGGATGTGGCATCATAAAGAAAGAAAATAAACAACTAATTTCGTAATTTAGCTTAGTAGTTTTTCAAAACAAAAAAGGAAAACAACTTTTTAAAATACTTTTAGTATTGTTTCATAAATAATTAAATGTTTAATTAAATTTAAACTTAACATTTTTTTGTGTTTTCTTGCTATTATTACTCTAATAATCTTTAATATTCTTTTATTAAAAAAAATACAACTAAAACATCTCCTGAATCATTGTTCTATAGATACTCCAGATATACTCTAGATATACTCCCGGATAAAATCATTCCACTTGTGATTATTATTATGTTTTTTTTTAAATAGTGCTGATTATATGGTATATCACATTGGATATAGCAGAAAAACTAAATATTACAATGGGATTTTTAAAAGATGTCATGCAACTCTAGCTTGGCAGATTGCAAGGCAGTTCGGTATGACCTCCACGATTCAAAATGCATAGGGATATTGGGGTTTTGCATTAATTTTTAAATAATTTTCTGCATTTTTCCCATTCTTGTAATTATTCTCTGAACTGGCTCTGTGCATGTTACACAGCTCGCCATGAGTAAATGTCCCATCAGTGAGCACTTAAGTAGGAGATGATGTTTTCACGTGAAAATAAAAGTGATGTGAACCATATGAAAATGTCTAACATGAACAGCTGAATGAAAGTTACAAAGTGCAAATTATGTCTTGATTATCAACGGTTAGACTCAGTTATGACCTATAATTTTGTGTACCTGTCCAACTTGACAAGCATTCAATCGGTTATGCATGAGACATTGGAATGTCTCATTGTGCTGCATCTGTGCTGCGTCTTATAAAACGCATCTTATTCCTCTTATTTTTCTAAGATTAATCAAACAACAATATATAATGAAATCACTCTGCTATATCGCTCAGTAATGGTTAACATTTCTTTACCTATATTATATTATGCAATGTTATTTGATTAATAATAAATATGTAATGGACAACTACTCTTAGGCACATAAAAACCTGAAAAGCACTGTTTATTTTAGTATAATCTTTGCTTTATTGGATTTATTTTGTATTAGAGTTTTTATTATATCATATATTGAACCGCAGCAAAAACTAAACTGAACCATGTGAAGTCTGTATTGTTGCACCCTCAATAGCCATAAACAGATATTTTCCCATTGCATTGCACCTAAATTTTTTTAACTCCATCCCATGAGCCATGAGTTTTCAAGATTTGTGTAAAGTTAAAAATAGTCTTCCTTTTAAAACGTGCTTTAAGACCCTGCATTCTGTTCCATTTCGATGCGCTTCGTCTGGCTGTTTTTGAATGCAAGAATGCATGTAATGTAAACATTGCCTGAGAATGGCGTCCGTTTGGCATCAGGTGCACCAGAAACCTGTGGTTCAGGCAACCCAAAATGACACAAAAAATGTGAAAATGTAGGTTTGCACATTGTTACTGTTTATCTTATGTTTATCATCAGATTTTATTACTGGAACATTTAATCCAGTCCTTTGTTCCTGGAAGAACTAGAAGGTTAGTGAGCAGATTGAGTAAGCATAAGGTAAAGAAAAAAAGTTTGTTTTGAACAAATAAGTGTGAATTGCTTCTCCTAATTATTTTACTTATCACCCTCTCACTTTTTTTACTAGTTTTTTTTACCCCTCCCCCCCTTTTTTCTCACATTGTCCTCACATTTGCCCCTTACTCCATTCCTTTACACCTCAGGGACAGAGTTTGGCCTCATTAATGTGGAGAAATGAAGACAAAATGTTTAGCAGTTGGTTAATCACAGCAGGGTTACTCTAAACAGAGTTTGTGTGAAAGTTTGGTTGTTGTTTGCTTGTGAGGAATCTCACGATAAACACAAAGAGTGAATTTGTCTTGTGTAAAGTAGATTATACACACATTTTTAAGCCAACATGCATGACTTAGGAACGGTTCCATCCTGTTTGTCTGATCATTACTCATTGGGCGGTTCAGACTTGAGCCTGATCACAGATCAGTGATGCAACGATTTGTCTTGACTCTTGGCCAGAATCTTGATCGCAGCAGGTGTGCAGGCTTTAAGTTTAAGTGCCTGGTTTACAGTAGGCAGATCCTGGATTTAGATGTGCAGGAGGTCGTACAGGATTCAAAACTGCCTCTTTAGTAGGACTGGAAATGAAGAGGAGTTAAAAGTGTTCATTTAGCAAAGCCAGTTCCAAAATCCTTTGAGAACTTCCCCTCCGGCGGTTTGAGGAAGCATATGGGGAGCTTGACAGACCAGTCAGGGCTGAGCCTCTTTTCTCTTTTTGCAAGCCTCACCCTTCACATGTGTGTCTCACTCATCTACATTCTGTCGTTTTGTCTTCATTTTGTTTGCCTATGAGACTTTGTGACCACACAGTTCGAAATAAAATGTCACAATCATTACAGCATTCAGTAGCAAAACCAGTTTGATTTCAAAACTATTGATGGCAATTTAAATATTAGAGCAAAAACTTTATTGTCAATGTACAAGCTGATTGATGTAAAATTGACTTTACAGGTGCAAGCGCTAGGGCTGTGCGATTTGGGGAAAATATCTAATTGCGAATAATTATATGACAGATGTTGCGATTTGATTTGATTTTCTATTTATTTTAAGCCTCAAGCTGATTTTAATTTAATTCAAGCTTCAGCTCAATAATCTGTGAGCCATGGCAGCAATTCTGTGACAGCTCTTAAAAATTGCCTATTTTTTCAGTGTCTGTGAGTTTGAAACCTAAAAATTCATATATCACAAATGCTGTTTTTCTTTGATATTAATTCATCTATTAAGGCATCTGAAGGACCAGACACCATTATCCCACTGGTCAGCGCTTTCCTGTTTTTTTTTTTTTTTTTTTTTCATTTTGGTGTGGTTCAGTTTTCGCAATTTTGATTGGGCAGAATGAAAGTGTGCTTACTCAGTTGGCTAGTTATAAAAGCCGGTCAGATCACACGATTTCGGCACAATTTTCTTGAAATAGGGTGTCATGGCAAGTTGAAAACAACAAATGGACGTCATGATAAAATTAAATAGTTTCTTCTTGTGTGGTATAGTTCATGACAAACGATACCATGTCTGCGATGATGTCGTGAGGCTAGCATGTTTACTTTTTTGAAGCATAGCGGACTGTTTTAAAAGGTGTAATTTGTTATTTTTGTTTACATATATACATATATGTTTTATATTGCAGCCTTTTGCGATTAATTAATCGCACCGTTTCAAATTGCTATTGCAATTCGATAACGATTTATTGTACAGCACTAGCAAGCGCTAAAATCTTTTTCAATCCCATTCACGTTAGCACCACAACCAAACTTTAACCTCGTGTAGGGTTTTTACCGCATTTAGTGACCGGAATAACACGCGCGGCTTTCTGACGCTACCTGTCGTGTGCATCTAAGTTTCTGGGAAATGCGGAGGTTTTTATTCTCTCATTCGCCGTGCGGTATAAAACATTGCATGAAAAATACACGCTTAGAGCAGCTCCTCGAATCAAATATCTTGTGTTTTGCGAGGGGCATGAATGAATTCCCTGAATGAAAGAGCCAAACTGCAGTTAAAGTCCACCATTTAATAATTTGGCAAATAATTCGACTACAGATGTCCATGTAGGTTAAACACCATCACTTTCTCCTGTATATGTGTGTGTGTGTGTGTGTGTGTGTGTGTCTGTGTGTGTGTGTCTGTGTGTGTGTGTGTGTGTGTGTGTGTGTGTGTGTGTGTGTGTGTGTGTGTGTGTGTGTGTGTGTGTGTATATTTTGACTCTGAAACTCGCGCGTGCCCAAATAGACACTCCCACACCATCCCACTTTTCTTCCTCCGACACTCCCCCCTAAACAGAGCTGGACACGCCCACTTTTCTGACTTTTTCCAAAGTAGAGGTGTGAAAACACCCTGCTGAAACGAGGGGGTTTCATGGCCCTTTAAAGTGAGTGAGCTTTTTAAAAAGTGATGGCATTTAATCATCTATTATGACTCAATGAAGTCACCATGACCACTTGTATAACAACTTTTATAAACAATTATTCTAGTAAGCTTTTAAAATGTAACAATATATTTACACAGTGCTTTCCACACATACACATATATATTGCATATTTTCAGCTGCTCAAGTATATTTAGTGACACTTTTTTTTACTATAATTAGTAACACCGTACTGTCAACACTGCCACAGACAGTCTTACATGCTCTGCAGACCCACGGAGACATGCCTTTTTGGTACCTAAAAGTTTGTCCGGCCGGAGTTTTAAAATCTCCTAGAACATCCAGGATTTTGGCTTTTGCTTTCACTTTCTAAAGCTGTTGTTAATCATATGCGTTTTTGCAGTAACTTCACAGCTTCGCAGCTGACAGCTGATTGACAAATAATTAATACCTTAATCAAAACGACTTAGAAAAACTTCACAATATACTCAGAGAGGACAAAATGACTGGTTTGAACTGGCTGCAAAATATATGTAGAAACTATTTCATTGGTAACGGTTAATCAACGCATTTGCCTTCTGTAAGGCAAATTATAGAATTTTACTATTTTTAATCTTGTAATTATTATAATTTCTAGAGATATTGGCTGTTTTTATTACCTTTTCTGTCATTTATTTGTCATTTGCTGTATATTTCTATTATTTGATGATGTTGATATATTACATATTTTATACATATCTAAAAAGCTTTGGTATTCAAGTTTGCTAGGAACTTAGAACTAGTCAGCTGGCCTATGTTACACAAACCTATGTAACGGGAGGGTTTGGCCAAAAATGTGCACTCATTAAGGTTCTGCAGAGTGCTTTGGAACCAGCTGATTTTTATTGCTGACATTCAACTGCCCAAAACAATTGAAACTTCAAAATGCTCTGTTTTATGTTCTGTTAATTCAACGGGCTTATATGCTACTGTATTTTGTTACAAAATGAAGTATTCACACATGCATTTATTGGCCATTATATGTTAAGTATACAGAAAAAACTAACAGTGAAATTGCTATATGACCTTCAGCTTATTTACTTTTCTTGAGTTTACAGTTTATTGACTCGTAACGGAGTTGAATGACTTATTTACATGCTTAAATCAGAAAGCATTTTTAAGCTTTCTTATATATTTTTAACTAATACTTTATACTTATGCAAAGAGGCTGCAATGAACATTTATAATAGAAGCTTTATTTTTAAGAGTGCATTCACAGTCTAGTGTTCCCCAGTCTTTCTCTTCTCTCTCGTTCTGCTCTTCATTATTGCCTCTTGCCATCTTGAACACACTTGACTCCTGCTCTTGTCTTCTATTCTTCCCTCTCATATCTCCAGCACTCCAGTTCTCCTCCCCTTGGCTCTTAAATCTCTGTGAAAGCACAATTTCACACTCAGCTTAGCCACTTCTCCCAAATATTTCCCACCACAGTTTCTGCCAAAAAGGGGTGCAACCAAACGCCTTCTCCTGTTGCAGGCTTTGACCTCACTGGGCATTAGATGCCTGGCACAACTCTGACTCTTAGCCCAGTGCCTATAAAAAGTATTCATTCTGTTTGGTCTTTTCCATGTTTTCTTGTTTTACACCATTGAATCACAGTCGAGTTAATTTGGCTGCACATTGGTCTTTCTGATGAAAAGTGTCTAATCTCAAAGCGGATGTAGATTTCTATAAATAATGAAAAAGATTCTTCAGATGTTATTCGTAAAAAATAAGCACTGGTTTAGTCAGTTGGCATCACATTATTAATTAATTGGAGTTTCAGTTGATGGTAAAAAATTTTTATATAGATGGTCCAGCTTTTGATTAATCGTTACTGGTTATTATATTCTATATGGCTGGGCGACAAGATGATAATATTATATATTGACGATGCCTAATGAGCATGGCGATTATGAGTTCAACTTCAACCTTGATCAAACACACACAAACCAATTAATTAGGACCTGAACAGCACTTGATATTTATAGGCAGGTGTGTTTGATATGGGTAACAACTTAATTTTGCAGGAAGGTAGATTCCCAGGAACTGGGTTGAACACCCCTGACGTAAATGAAGGTTATCTAGATGATATTTAATTGAATTTTAAATGGCCTAGTTATAACACTACACTTACCTTTAAAGTGAATGAATGCATACGGTACAGCATGATGGCTGTATTTATTTTTATTCATGTTTTTTTCCTTGAGCTAAGTGTTCTTTTTTTTAATCAGGGGTCGCCACAGTAGAACGAACTCCAACTATTCCGGCATATGTTTTACACAGCGGATGCCGTTCCAGCCACAACCCAGTACTGGAAAAGCATTTATTTTAATGAGGCACATTATTTCAGAAATGTTCTATAATATAGCCCTATAAAAACAATTCAAGTAAAATATAGAAGTAATAGAAAATAAACATAGGCCTATAATTGTAAATGTATTAATTTGATTTCAAATAAATGCTCCTGGTGTATTTATTGATGAATTTATTGTTGAATTAAATTTAACAAAATTATATTCAGGCACGGGACTCATTTGTTATCAATTTATAATGTGCATATAAAAAAGCTTAAATCTAAACCTTTCTCAACTTCACATCACGAAACAATGCAGGTTTCTTGACAGGAAAACAAATGCGCTTTTCCAAAGTTAAAGCATTACTGAGAAGCATTAGGACAGTCATACTAATCTTTTGCAAAGGATTGCTTGCATACATGTGCACAAAGCAATTTTCAGCTTACAAGGGAAATTCGTTATTATTGCCTAATCAATAAAATCCTCCCTGGGATGATGCGCAAAGCTATGAGCAAATTAATCATTAATTAATTATTATTATTATCATCATTATCATCGTGTGATGTAAGGGTGAAGGAGTGTTCTCTGTAAAGCTGCATTGAGTTTGTAAAGAGTTTGATGAGCAGCACAGCGGCCTGTTCTGCCTCATAAGTGGGTGTATTTGGTCATTCAGATGAGCTCACCAGTGTTTTTTTCTTCTTCTCTATAAGTCTCTTCAGCGATTGTACTTGTTTGTTCTTTCACATTTAACATCAATGTAAATGTGTGTACGTGGGCCAGAAGTGATGTACCCACTGTCTCGCAGCAGATCTGTGGCATAAGTTTAACTATAAATATTTTTTACATATCACCAAGTCCTAATACTCCATAAACATAAAAAGACACAGCAAACAAGTCAAAGAAGCAATAAAAGCAATTCAATAAGCAATTAAAAAACAGCAGAACGATGATGAAAACAGGAAGGTCAGCAGTTGCAGCTTATTTTAGAGAGTAGCAGAGAGAAGGCTCTATTCTGATGTCATATGACATCTCAGCTGAAATCATGTGGAAGACTTAAAAAAGATAATTCATCCAAAAAGTACAGTATACTCATGATTTATTTATCCTTAGGCCATCCAGAATGTAGGTGACTTTTTTTTCTTTAATAAAACATTTCAGATGATTTTAGCTGAAACTAATACTTAGTGATTTCTAAAAAATTAACACCAGGAAATGCAAATGGACAACTGCTGCTGACAAACAAAACGGGCAAAACAAAATGTGACTCTTGACAGTGAATTAATGTATTGTTGTGAAGCAATTGGTAATTCAAGAAAATTACGTTATTTACAACATTTGAGCCTTTTATTCACAGCCTTGAAAAACAGTCCTGAGTGTGTTTTTAACCGTCTGAAGCATGAGCTGTCTGTCTGGTAATGATTTGCAATTTACTGTTCTATGGACGTTTTTGGGGTCCAGTAAGACCTTAACTGAACCAAATGTTTAGCGTGGTCATAAACAAAGCATTGACATGCAGAAATGGCAGCATTGTGCCCTAAAGATGCTCTTCTTCAGATCTTAAACACAGATTAAACCTGGTGATTGGGAAGCTTGCAAAATTTACTTTACAGTGAGAAGAGTTTTGCTTTGGACCTCATTAGTGTTCAAATAAAATAAAACTTGTATTCTCTTAGAAAATGAAACTGGCGCAACTGCAATAGCCAGATGCTAAATAACTCAATACAAGAATACTAATGAAAAAAATAATTTGATTCTTTGACAAGATCGTGTTTCTTTTAGATGAAAAAATAAGCCAAATTCATCCAAGTTCACTGGTGTTGCATGAAATCCACTGAGGGTGTGAAGGCTTTTTGAATGAACTATATTTTTATACTTTTGAGTGTTTCAGAGTAAGCATGGCATTTTTTTTTTTTTTGAGAAGGCGGAGGTGTATGCATGTAAAAAGCATAAAATATCATGGCTTTTGCTTCATTTATTCTTACATGGCTGGGCGCCACACCAAAATACCTTTCCTCCATGACTACATCACAGCTTCTCATTCAAAACATTCAGTTGTTGCTGTTTTTTTTAAAATTTATAGCCAGCTATAATTGCACCAAATCACATTAAAATATAAGTGAATTATGACATAGCAAACATTTCTGTAATCATAGTAGTGCTGCGCTTTTTTTGTTAAACCCTTTAAGGTTACGTGCTGACTGAAAGACTGACTGACAGGGCTGTGCGATTATCAGTTATGATAAACACAGTTTCCGTAATTATATTTTATTCATAGATAAAGGTCTATGGTTCTTCGTACAATTACCGTATCTTGCTGGAGTTTATGGACATTTCACTTTACTTCAGGATGCATCAATGCTATTCTGTTGGTCCATTTGAGACATAAATATTCCTAGCTATTCTGATACAAGTTGGAGACATTTCTGTTGCATAAACACACTATATTGAACTTCAGCAGCATTTCTTTCAGAGTGCACAAAAAATCTGCGCTTGAAGTTTTGAAAATCGGTGCGCAAGCAAAGAGATTCGCACACTCATATTACAATAATGTGATCTCGAGATTATAAAACTGCGCTCACGATATTTGTCATTGAAATAACATCATAGGTAGCTGGAAGATCTGTGTAAAAGGCTTGCCACCACAGCAAAAAAAATTAAAATCCTTGAGGAAACGGTGAATATAAATAAATAAAGTATATTAATAAAGTATATTAATTAACACTCGCTGATCTGAGTTATTTAGTGGTTTAGGTGTTGTTTTAATGCATCATGAATTGATGGGAAGACCACATACACCTCCACTCTTCAACCTCCTTTTGCTGACATTATTTAACTCTTTCTTTATTTTTTCTTTATGCCATGCTGTGTGTTAGCAGGCTCCTGGAATGTTTGGCATATGTAATGAGCCTCTCTTATGAGTTTTAGGGTCAGTAAAACCATGTTTAGGTCTTGACTTGATGTTCTTGATCTTTTTTCCATGCCGTTCATGACTTCAGGATCAAATTCTGTCTTTTAAGTGTTAGACTTCCAAGTGTTATTAACGAAAATGTAGCCATGCTCAAAGTTGAAGAGCTTTGGGGCATTTATGTAAAGCCCCGTTTTTAGCTGTTGGCTCAGTGCCCAGGCTGTGCACACTTTCTTTGCACTTTTGCACACGGGGATATTTTGAGGCCCGGTCAAAGAACAGGAAGTCAGTATTAGCGCTCAATGCACTTCCTGTCTTGAGCTGTAGTAGTATGTTACTTAGTGTCAGCGCTGCTTTGAAATCATATGACATGCTACCCAGTGTCTGTAAGGGAAGTGTGGGCCAGGGTTTGCTTCTATTTGCAGAAATGTACTTGAGCTGTCGGTAAACTTGCTTCGTATGCATAAATCAACAGTTATATAATAAAAATGTTGTTTAAACACAATAAATATCTCCCTATTATGTTGTTTTATCTTACTCTTTCACATATTTAAACTAAATATTTGGTGTAAGCTTTGAAGATTAATGCACTTTAACCGTTTAAAGTCTTTGGTCCTTTCCACCCTCATTTACACAACAGTAATGTTTTAAGGACATGGATATTTGAGAAACTGTGATTTCTATCTTGATTCTATCTCCATTTTGTTGTTTGTCTTTATCTTTTATACATATTTAGTTAAAACTGAATGTTTGCTTATAGCTTTGAATTTGAGTTTGGTGAATTGTTGAGTTTGGCTACAGTTTGAGTTTGGCTACAGGTTTTTTCTTCACTTTTGTTGCTCTGCCACTTTGTCTGTCACCTCTTTCCCCCAACAACTCCTCTGTCGGTAGTGTTTGAATCAGAGGGAGTGGTGTGGTTACAATCGACAGCAGCTTTTTTCCTTCGCTTTGTGTCATCACAAGAATTTTGACACGCTCTTTGTAACATCCTGACAATGAAAAGCAGATTTCATTTTCTACTTACAACTAGTTTGCAATACGCTCATCTGATTGTAAGATTTAGGGATTTAGTGTTAAATCGTGATTACTTAAATATAAGACATAATTAACTTAATTTTTATAGAGAGAATACAGTTTAACAAAAGTCTTTTAAAACATTTTCTAAAGTCTGTGGTCCCTTCCTCCATCATCTACATAATTGTAATATTTTAAGGATATTGACTTGACATATTGAGATTCCTATCCTGATTCTATCTTCCTTTTATGTTGTGTTTTATCTTTCTTTTTTTTTTTTTATTAAAGCGTTCAACAAGAATACAAAAATATACAGAAAAGGTACAAAACCTTTAACAACAAGGGTAGAGAACAGAACAAAACAAAATGACAAACTAAAGAATATGCCAGGGGGAATATAAATTACAAAAAGCACTTTAAATTTAAAGCAAGGTCACAGTGATGTTTACAAGATCACATACAATACAGTCATCTATTATAAAAAAGAGAGAATATTGTAAGATTCACATAGTGTTACGGATTTTAAAGCTTTAACATTGCTGGAGGTAGAGATTGTATTTAAATAATATTTCAAATCTTTACAAAAAATAAGAAAAAGGGGCTTTACAGACAAAAATTTGCATTTATGTATAAAAAATTTTGCTAGTAAAATAAACAGATTTATTAGAAAATATTTATCTTTAACTTTATCAACATGATAAAAACCAAATAAAACATCCTTGTATGACAAAGAAAAATTATATAAAAGAGATACACGTATAAATAAACTGAATTCTTTCCAAAAAATCTTAATATGGGTACATTCCCAAAAAAGATGATCAACAGATTCATCTAGAATTCTGCAAAAGGAACAAAGGGGATCTTTTTCCGGAAGCATTTTTTTAATATAAACATTCACTGGATAAACTCTATGTAGCAATTTGAAGGAAACCTCTTTAACCTTATTTGTAATTAGAAATTTGTTGGGTAAAGACCACACAATCTTCCAAGGAATGTCATAAAATAAATTACTCCAGTGAAAAATGACATGTGGAATAGAAGTTATTTCATTCTGAAAAAGATGCCGAATCTTTCTATTTCTGAGAGAAGGGTTATGCGAGAAACAAATTTTCCCAATCACTGTTTCACACGCATTAATGTGTTTTATCTTTCTCGCTTGTACATATTTTAAGCACTTTTGTCATTTTATTTGTGGTTTAGTCAAAGACTATATATATATATATATATATATATATATATATATATATAGAAAGATGGATCACTGGCATTACTATGAATGGGGAGAAGTACAATGCCTTCCGGTCAAAATATCCAATCGTCTGTCTTAAAAGCCTTGCAGTTCTGTAAGGGAGGGGCTGTACAAATTTGACTATTTGTTACAGCAAGCCCCATTGTTTTGTGTGTTACTATATAGTACACTAAAAACAGTATGCAAGCTGAGTAGTATGTCCGAATTCATAGAATTCAAAAGTTAGTATGCGAGAAGTACCCAGATGATGTACTACTTCCGGTGAGATTCTGAAGTGTCATCATATGGACGGTATGCTATCCAATGATGCCCCACGAGAGAATTCATAAATCGGAGTGAAGCATTGCAACTCACGTGATCATGACAAATGGCGAATGTAGTACCTCCGAGTTCCATTTACACTACTCGCATTCATACTGTATAAAACGTAATTTTCTAATGGTAGAGTAGTACATTTAAATTCAAATGCAGTACCTACTGAGTAGTAGGCAGTTTCGGATGCAGACAGCTTGTCTGCGTTGATTTGACAAAAGAAATAAAATCATATTGCTTCCAATAAATTTTGTGTCTTTCCAGTGTCGTCCTCCAGTCTTTTCTCAGGTTTTGTCTCTGCTATTCTAGTGTTAATCTAATCATGTGTTTACATCTGATTACCATTGAAACAGCTGCAAAGGATATTAGTGTCATCATCATGCCAATTTTTGTGCAGTAGCTGGAGCTAACTCGTAGCTGGAAATTGTGTGTTTTAAATACAATTTGAGCTTAAACAACAACAGTAATAGGAGCGCACGTTCAGCTGGCAGGTTTTGAGATTTCAGTATTCCTCTATATTAATTTTTTGGATGAGCTGGGTCAGTTGGCATTTCTGTGAGGAGTTGGCATGTTCTCCTCGTGTTGGTGGTACAGGTGAATTAAATAAACTAAATTGTTTGTAGTGTATGTGTGTGAACGTGAGAGTGTATGGGTGTTTCCCAGTACTAGGTTGCAGCTGGAAAGGCATCCGCTGTGTAAAACATATGCTGGATAAGTTGGTGGTTCATTCCGCTGTATCAACCCCTGATGAATAAATAGACTTAACCGAAGAAAAATGAATAAATGTTGTTGGTCACTATTGCTGTGATAAAATTAATAGACAGTTTCGGGCACATAACTGCAAAAAAGTAATTAGTTATTGTCTCTTGCTACTTCCCTCAAATAGTAACTGAATTACATCATTATAAAAGTAACAAATTACCGGTAAAAGTAACTATTGTGTTACTTTTAAAATTAATATATATATATATATATATATATATATATATATATATATATATATATATATATATATATATATATATATATATATATATAAACTGGGATGTTTGTACGATGAATAAAAAGGTCGCTAAATTAAATAAATTCTTCTTATTAAACATTGTACACTATTCTATACTATATTAATGTTGCTTTGGGACAACGTGAGACACCTATGAAATATAATTTTTTACAGTTAATCAATCATTTCTATAGTAGAATAAAACATAACAAAAGCCATAATGTGTGTTTTTTTTAGAACTTTTTATATTTATTGCACAGTTGACTACAACTACAATATTGTTTTTAGAGTATTATTTTCATATTTATATAAAACATAAAAACAATATTGACATCTTTCCATGATTAAAACACTGGCTATTGGTGATTACACAAGATACTGTACATTTCAGTGTTTCATAGTGCTCATTTATGTTTTAATCTTGGTATAATTGCTTAATTGTTTATTGTATAAACAATACAATAAAATACAGTATAAATGAGTCCACGCTGTCTCTCACGGACACTGGCGCCATATGGCCAGATCCCTGATATTCACAGCAATTAGATGTTGCAGAATAGTTGCAGAATAGACTGAATTCATTGACTTATTTTGCTACTATTGACATTTCTGTGTGTTTTTTTAATGTAATGGCTCTGTCTCTAAAAGTGGAGCTCATGTCACCTGCATGCTTAGCCAATCATCATCAGTTATGTGGTTGTCTTACCCCCAATACACACACATGCCAATCTTCATCAGTTATGTGGTTGTCTCACCCCTGCAACACACACACACACACATCCACAAAAACCGCTTCAGTGAGCTAAACTGCAAATTGTATATCAAATATGTAATGGCGCATTTTATTGTCAGTAATGTCAGTAAAACGTAATTGTATTAGTAAAACCTTTTTTTTTATAAAGCTGTCCTTCTCATCACTGCTTATAGGGTTATACAATATTTATTGGTCAGATAATTATAGGTTAATATGTGTAAAAATGACATAATTTATACATGTCATTTTTATTAGCGCTTAATAAACAAAACGCTAATAATAAATAAACAAAACGCTATATATACACATGCCTGGTGCTAATTCTGTGTGCAAATTTCTGAATTTCTAAACATTTCACAAACATCATGAGGTTTAGACATATTTTCTCTGCCAGAATATATGATTATTCTGACCTGAGCTAACATAATGAATCAAGCAATGCACATCTTTTTTTCATCCATTCTGATATTAAAGTCATCTGTTGCAGCTTGCCGTTTCATCGCTGTCTGAGACAGTTGTTTTAACTGCAATATCTGTTTATTTGAACTTTCACAGAGTTATTTTTAGAGTGTGCAGGCAAAATCATTGGATGCGAATGTCCCCAGTCCCCTGTGGAAGTTACGCCACTGCCTGGGTGCACAAACTGCAGATTTTATAAACATTGTAATATCAAAATATGAATTTGATAATCTGCATGAATACTGAAATCAGTCATGCGAACGACTTAGTTTTCATATCGGTTAATAATTGTCATATTGTGCATCCCTAAAAACTTATAAAAAACTATATCTAAAAACATTACTTTCTACATTGTATGTTTTTTTTTTTTTTTTCACATTAGTCTGAAATTTCTATTCAGAGCTCATAATATCAATGCAGTTGTTGGGCCCACTATGTAGGTTGTATTACTTTTATTGTACTCTTTATTCATATTTTCACATTTGCTTCACAAGCCATTTTTTTTTACTGTACATTAAAATGGACTTTTGAACACAAAATTGGGAGGAGCTACTTAGCATAGTCTTGTTGATGTCACAGTGACATCACTCCCATTGTATTTCCTCAGTGTCAGCTTTATTTGTGTTTACCTTATTTGTGTTTACCTACCTTATGATCTGTTCACCTTTGCCACCATAAAACCTTGATGTTGTCAAAAGAACAGCTTATTAAACAAGCTTTTACATAACAATGAAGATGTCTTTACTGTCCCTTGATTTATCTGTTTCCTAATAATCATTTATTTCAGAAAAGACATATTGAACTACAATCATTTCAGTAGTGTACAGTATATTAAAATGAAAAAAAAATTAGCAAAAATTAACTTGAATTAATTATGTGTCATGGAAATGGAAAAACGGAAATACTTTATAAGGCAAAATGTCATGAAATAGGTCTATCCTTTTAAATTGTCATATGGACTAGTGTTTAATAAAATATTTCAAATATTTACAAGTAAATGGTGTGGTTTTGTTTAATCAAGCATACGTAAAGCTTGTAGTGTTTTCTGCTTCCCCCCCCAGAACTTTTAATATATTATTCAGTAAAAATCTGTTGTTTAATGATATTCAGTATTGTTTTGTGGGTCTTTTAAAATGTCTATTCAGTCACTGTTTATGCACCTTCAAAAGTAATGCCCAACGTAGTCCTGATCCTATGTGTTCATGTTTCTTCCCAGCTCTGCAGTGTATCGACCACGAGAAGCCCTGTGTGAATGGTACCTGTGTCATCTCAAGCAACGGGACACACTACTGCAGGTAAGACTTTCACATTCGAACTCAGAACTGGAAAAACCCAGTGGTGAGACTGCTTTGCTCAAAGCCGCGTTGCCTAACTTCATTATTCCACAGAAATAATGAAATTAGGTCACTCTAAGAATTTAATATTGCCAAATCTGCTTTCCTGACAGAGTTGGATTCCTCCCACGGTACACTGAGAAGTGTGGGTCTTAATGATTGCCTTTTATGTGTGCGTGTGCGTGTATTTGAGAGTAGGAAAAACTATGCAAAGTGGATTCAAAAAGACGAGTAACAGTTGGAGTGGAAAAACGGTAAAATGCATCCAATTCTTGTGGTTGCAGAGTTTAAAATACACACAAACACACACACACACACAAACACACAAGTTTCCTTTACTCTTAAATGCCGGTTCCTTTACTTCTGTTGTTCGTTGAACGCTGCTTGTGGCAACTTGTAATTGCACTTTTTATGCCATATGATTGAGGGTTGCATTTATTGCTTTGCCCAAAATAAACACTTGCTAACAAACCTATCATGTTACTTTTCTATGGGCTGTGAAACACAGAGTTACTGTTTTCCCATCGTTGAATGAATAGTTTTTCTTAAATCTACTGCCATGGAAATATATTTGACAAATTCCACATCTCTAACCTTGATAATATTTTACATCTCAGGTTTGGGTTACAGTAAGTAAGTTCCTATAGCTGCATCTCCATCTTCAAAGCAACAAAGAAATTGAAACTACATCTGATTGTAAAGCTTGTCCTTGCGGTAAATCAGGACAGGAATGCACAGAAAGTTTACCTCAGCACCACGAAACCTTCAGAGATTGTTTGTGACTTCAGCTGAATTGTTGCTGGTTGTTTCTTGGCTTCTACAGAATGAAAGTTGTGACCTTGTGATTTTCACAACAAATATTGCCAGGAAAGCGCATGAGTCAGGCCTTCAGATTGAGCAAGATAGACATGATAAAACCTCAGACATATCGTTCTCAATTTTCATACAAATAATCCTCCACATCTACCTCAGACATGTTTTAGTGAGCTGGTCAGTGTTTGCTTATAAAAAGGTAAAGCTGCTTAGTGAATGGAGCAAAGCCTATTCCTTACTGCAAAGTCTTAGAGGTTTCGGTTTGTAGTGTGGTTTAGTTAATTTATTGTGGTCCTTTGTGTTGGTTTGTAATTGTGATGTTATTGTTCAGATAATTTAGTCTTTATAGAGATTATCATTTTTTGTAATAATTATGTTTTATTGAATTTTTCAAGAACAACAGAGAAACACAGACACACAACACTCGGCACTGCCCAGGACAAATCCCACACAATGAGTCAATGATCAACAAGGGAAACATAGTTTAGCAGTTAATTTCTGTTTAGCTTGAAATAGAAGTACTTTAACATAGGCCATACCTGCCAACAGTCCCGTTTTTCCTGGGAGTCTCCCTGGGTCCCCTCCTCTTAATACAAGAATTCTTGTGCTGTGGAGTAAAATCTGACATTGCGTATGGGAAGCATTGTCAGTGCATCATAAAAGTCATGAAATAAAAGATGTAACAATCTAATTGTAAAGATTTTTATATATTTATATAAAATATTTTAGATATATTTTATTTAGTTGAATTTAAAATACTGTAGTTGTTTTCTTAATTTGGCATAACAACTGACAACCTTATTGAAAAAATGCACTGAAAGAAGTGACTTTTTCATGTGGCAGAATAGAATGAATTTACTCTCATAACTTTTACATTGTAATATTAAGCATCAAGGATAATTAGAATTTTCTAAGTAAATATTTAATATTTTCCCAGACACAGGTTGCGGCTGGAAGGGCATCCGCTGCGTAAAAACTTGCTGGATAAGATGGCGGTTCATTCCGCTGTGGCGACCCTGGATTAATAAAGGGACTAAGCCGACAAGAAAATGAATGAATGAA
Source organism: Danio rerio (assembly GCF_052040795.2). Classification (NCBI taxonomy): domain Eukaryota; kingdom Metazoa; phylum Chordata; class Actinopteri; order Cypriniformes; family Danionidae; genus Danio; species Danio rerio. The sequence continues at coordinate 21,444,824 of NC_141028.1, forward strand.
TGAATATTTTATATTTACACATTTACTTCATGTAATAAATGATATGAGTGGAAAGAGTTAAATATAAATATTCAATGACTTGTAATGTTTAAATATTTTCTAATCGTTGCAAGCTTAGTAATATTACGTAAATTTTAATAATTGTGTAATTGATGTGTAATTCCCAGAATGCTTTGCATGGGAGTGAATTAAGAGTAGAATATTTTAACAATAAAAGCAATCTTAGGTGTTTAAATTTAAGAGAAAGACTTGTTAGAGTTTATTCGTCATATTTAAAATATAAAGAAGAGTTTTGAGTAAGTGTTTTAGTTTTGCGGTTACCGACTTTCAGAAGAGTAGCTCTCATGCTTTGGATCTTGAATAATGAATAATGAGATACATACATACTGTATTAGTAAGCAAATACCAATCAAAGAACACTCACCCCATTGTGACAGACTTTTTTTGTCAGACTTTTTTGTCACATCCATAACGCATGTTTATTTTCCTCATACAAAGTACAAAACATGTTTACAGATTGATATTTTTCTGGTCTCGTATCTCTGTGGTCAGTTGTTCTGGAAAATATAAACAAAAGTTTCAATATAATGGTAACATATACTTTCTATGTCAATTTATGTTTTGAGTTTTTACTGCAAATGTCACATCCATAACGCTGGAATTGCTCATATACATTCCAATGAAAGTGAAAAATATAATATATGCCAAACACAACAGAATAGTGCGCCCTGGGAAGTCCAATTTAATTATTGTGACATAATTACTGACAATATTCTATCATTTTGACCATTGATTATTTAGTCATTAGTTATAAGAAATATAGTGGCTAAAATATATAATATTGTCATGAAGAATTATCAGTCTTTGTTAGATGCAGAGACAGATGCAGAGACTTTGTTAAGAATCAGGATTTGTCAAAATCTCCCATGGCATAATTGTAAAAACAGTTAAACTCACTGAGAGATGTTGCTTTTCTATGGATAAGATTGAAAGGTGTTTGTAAAAGAGATAAGATGAAAGCCACAGGACCGTGCCGATGACGTTATCGTGATTTGTTTCTGGCGTGAAAAACAAAATCTGACCTTCCCAGGCTGACAAAATCAGACAATCAGGCAGACAGCGCTAGACTCTCTACAGCTCAAATTCTTGAATTCTCTGAAAGTTCATCTCGGCTTGACTTTGCTTGAGAATGCAGGCTTTCAGCGACCTGAAATGGCTGCCTGGCTGGGTGTGCGTGTGATCTCAAAATGGAACAGGCTGACACAAGGTACTCTGAGGACTTAGTAATACATTCTGTGTAGGTGAGGTGACACCCGAGAACCAAAGTCAACAAGGTGTTTTTCAGTTTTTTTTTCCCCTCTGCCACTGAGAGCTCTGTACAGGAAAAGCAGTGTGACAGAGGTTGGCAGAGCAGGGTGTGTGTGTATGTCTGTGTGTGTTAGTGGTCAGACCGGTGTGTCTGCAAGCCTCCAGTCAGGGTGTGAGAACCAAGCTGTGTGTCATCTGTGTGCCTATGTCATTTTTTTGTATGTTTTGTGTGCGCATATGTGTCTGTCTGGTTTCATATGTGCCTGTGTTTGTGTGTGTGTGTGTGTGTTATTGCACATAAAAGCGGGTTTGTAGTCTAGGATAGAGATGTGAGAGGAAGCACAGCATTTCCACTGCAGCACCACAGTTTCAGAAACAATTGCACGCATAATAAAGTTTAAAATCAGGAATGTATAAGCATAGTTGAGTAACTTTGAAAACCTGACCTTGAAAACCTGACCTTGAAAACCTGACCTTGTAATGAAAAAGTTAGGCTGATTTCTAAATCGTTTTGTGTTTCTTTAGTTTCGGTTATATTAAAAGGGGTGAATTTAGAAATGCAACCCTTCTGAGATTAGCTCTGCTGACACTCTGACTTCCTCAAGGTGCATTACTGTTTCTATTTTGTTTTAACATGTGTCTTGTGTGAGCACTTGTGTTCCTATTTCATAGAGACTTGCATCTTATTTTGAAAGATTCCACTTTTACTATTTTCAGGAATGCTCAGTGTGATGCATAAATATTATTGAATGCTAGCAGGAAAGCAATTAAAAATGCATTTGCTTTGAATGTAATCCATGTGTTTGGGTCAACATAGGCTTATTCTGAAAATGTTGCCCTGTATACATTTCTGGAAAACGCAAATTATGTAGCCAGAAGTATGTATGGCTGCATTTCATCTTTAAAACAAACGCTACGGGGTGGTATGATGGTTTTCCTTTTGCGCTTACCAGCAGACCGCTTAACTCCGTATGCTGTTACCAGTTTTTTCAGTAGCTCGCCATGCTTGTCGGCAGATTTGACATGGAGAGAGGAGTTGACCACGACGACGGGGTTCAAGTCCGACAAAGAACGGTTCCAGAAAGGAAGTAAGACAAAAACAGAAGCCAAAAATAAAATAAAAATGTAAATAACAGGGTGAGAATGTGGTAAAATTCAGGTCAGGGCTTTTCTTTTTCTGGATTGCTTTTCTGTTCTTTAGAACTTTCAAATAATTAAAGAATCCTGAAAAAAGGTAATTGTTTTAACAAAAATATTAAGCAGCAGTGTTTTATTGCATTGATATTACTAAGAATAATTTCTGAAGAATCATGTGACACTGAAGTACAATGGATTAATTCAAAACCGCTTGTTGAAGTTGTAATAATTCCTCCACAAAATTTTAGTTTGTGTGTGTTTTATCAAATAAATGCAGCCTTGAAGAGCTTTAAAAAGTTTAGCAAAACATAAAAAACCTGGGGAGTGTTTGGTACATTCTTACATGAAACAGAGCATCAAAATTCAAGTCTTATCTCACAAGTCAAGGATTTTGCAACTTGCAAATGGACCTGCGCTGATCTGAGCCAGAGTGAGTGAGTTAGCAGTAAGAGAATCGCTGCCTGTGTGTGAGTGTGTGTGTTTAAAGCAGAAGTGAGACTGCCTTGAATACCTGAGCTCTTTACCTCTTTCTCTCTCTCTGCCCAGAATCTTATTTTCCCTCCTCCACATCAAACAAGATCTCTTTGTCTTGGCCTGCTTCAGGGGTGCAAACTTATTAATTTTTTACCCCTCACTTCCTCCCCCCACCACCCTTCAGTTCTTCCTCCCCCTTCTGGTCGGAAGGGAGAGTGGAGTCAGCTTGGCGTTTGTTTGATCTGACAGGTAGAATGTGCCTGCGGCGAGAGAAGAGCAGTGCGGAGACGTCTTTTAGCGCTCAAGAGGGTGAAATCGGAGATGTGTCTGCCTGCTGGTGAGAGATAGAGGAGGTAGAAAGAGAGATTACCCTGTCAATACCTCCCTCTGTCAATCATCTCTCTGTCTCATAGCCCTCTGTTCCTTTACGACCTCTTCTTTGGCTTCTTCTTTCATTGTTACTTCATCTCAAATCTTTGAGCTATATCATCCCTTCCCTTACCATGGTGTATTGTTCAGATTTTTTTTTTATTCTACCCTCTTTTCATCCTTGTCCTTCGTTCACCCCTCTCTCTCTTGTTTTTTCTGTCTCTCTATGTGCCTACAGGCTGGGCTGATTTGTTTCAAAGCCACATTCAAAGTGTGATGGCCTCAGGAAGAGCGTCTGCCAACCAGAAACTCTAGTCATAGAAAGAGAGAGAGAGAGAGAGAGAGAGAGAGAGAGAGAATGTAGGCTTCTGGATCATGTACCCAATTCTGTATATAACACTCAAGTCAAAGTCAACAACTCATCTGCGTGTGAAGAGTGGCAAGCAGAGGCCGTGATTTACTCAAACTCCCCCGAACACACGTTTAGCTAGCTGACCTAAGTGAGGACATGCCTTCAACTTCTTATTGGTTTTTTTTGTAAATAATCATTTCGGGGGCGGGGCATGTCAGATACTAGAGATCATTGATTGGTTATGATGTGATGAGAAACTGAAGTATGAGGTTAAGTGAATAAAACTGTTAGTCCATTTGAGCGGAAGTGACAAACTATAAGCCTTATATGTTTATATTAGTTTTATATCCATGGCTCGAAATTAACTTTTTTCTTGGTAGCACCAGTGCTCCCAACTTCAAATATTTAGGAGCACCAAAAAGAATTTAGGAGCACCAGAAAAAAATTGGAAGCACCACCAAAAATAAATGAGCCCCATTGCCAATTGTATTTTAAGGGATTTATTGTATTGTAAATGACATCAATTAATATTAACAAAAACCAGAAACAACTATTTAACTAATGCTGAGATGACATTGATATTTGTGTGCAATAATTCCAAAATGATTGTCTAATAATTATAGAATATTAATGATAATGACAATGACATGAATTAACAAATAAAAAATGACATGACTGAACAATGAATTACATTTCTCATTATGATGCTAACTTGAATTTGCTTAAATGTAAGTTATCTGCTATAAAAAGTCTGTTATTTTATGAAAAATAAATGTATGGTTTGCACCAAACAAAAATGAAGCATTGCAGTAAGAAATGTTTATTTTGCACTATTGTTTTTATATGCATGTCAATTTAATAAAAAATATTTCTGCTACAAAACAAACAAAAGACTTTAATAAATCATTCAATTCATTAAACCCAAACAGATTTTACCACATTCTCACCCTGTTATTTACTTGTTTATTTTTTATTTTTTGGCATCTGTTTTTGTCTTACCCGCTTTCTGAAACTGTACTTTGCCGAACCCTGTCGTCGTGGTCCTCTCTGCATCTCAAGTTCACCGACGTACATGGTGATCTTACTGGACAATCTGGTAATCTCCAGAAATGTATGTAGAGCTACTTTTTCAAAATGAACCTATGTTGTGAGGATTTGAAGGTTCAAAAATGCAAAGGAAAAACATTTTAGTTTTAGTGTGTGTGTGTGTGTGTGTGTGTATGTATATATATAAATATATTTTATATACAGGATTTTGTACAATTATATTTGCCTCAAAACAACTTCAATAGCGATGCTAGTGCTTTGTTTACCACTTGAGCTATAGGTGGAAAACAGTTTGTATATTGTTTATACTCTTTTTTTTTTTTTATTTAGATTTTTTTATCCCAAATATCCACATAAACTCACTCAATCGACATAAAAAAGTTTCTCTCACAGCCACCATTTTGTTTCTTTCTTTCTCTCATCTGTTTTGTACAAATAAAGGCAATTGTTGAACATTAAGTTTAGATTTTTAGGAGTCTAAGCCCTCGCTATCTGTATAAATATCAACTTATGAACGTATTAGCCACAGTCTTACATAAAAAAATCTTTACATGAGAGAAAGTTTCATAACCTTGCCAACTAATCTAATATACAACTGTCGTCGGCCAGGAAGGGGCCGTCCCAAGTCAAGACGAACCGAGTCTATTAAAAACATTCTCACAAATGTTTCCTATTGCTGGAGGCCTCGCACAATAGTGGGAAATGTAGTAACCAGGCCCTAAACCCACGACACGGCTTGCTGACAAGTGGAGCTGAGTGACAGAAAGATGACATGATTATGAGAACAATGACACACACCAGCGCACATACACACAACATTACTTGGGGTGTTAACATTGCTGAGGTTTTAGGTTACCTAGAGTACAGTTTTGGCTGTGATTTCACTGACATTTCCAACTGTTGGACTTGGAGGAGGGAGACCTGCAATGATTAAGATTCTTGTTGCTGACAAAAAGTTCAGTCCTGGGTTCAGTCCAGAGTAGCGTTTTGTCCTTGGGAACGGTACTTTAACCCTGTGTGTGTTGCTCCAGGGGAACCGACCCTATAATTACAGCACTATGAGGCTCTTGGAATGAGAGCCCTCTGGTAAATGGCAAGTAATTAACTAACTACTCTGAGATTTAGAGCATGTTAGCATTTTTGTTACCGTAAAGATTCCTGAAAAGTATACTGAAGGATTTTTTTTCATTTGTGAAACTAGTTTGTTTGCCACTCTCTAAGCAAACCAAAGCATTAGATTAAAAATACTACAGATAATTTTGGAGGTCACAAAATTTTCTAAAACAGGCAGGATAAATGTTTCCATCTGTTAAACTAATGATAGTTAGTCAGCTCTTTTTGGTAAAGCCGTCATTGTGTACTTGGGCATGTTGTTGACCCTATGACCTCCAGGGGATATATAAAGACCACCTTTCCTGTCATCAAGAACAAAGACCTCTGCGTAATTGCTGGTAATTATCTCTATTTGTGGGAAAACTTTGTATGAAAACATCATGGTGCACATTGATCAAACTGTCTGTGCCAACTTTTAAGATTTTAAAAAGTATTTATTTATTTATTTTTTTTGCTTTTGTATGGATTTTGATCACTATTTAATCACTTAAAAGATTTATGTTTTATTGGAATTTGAAATTACTTTTCGTTAGTTTTTTATTTATTTATTTACTTTTTACATTTTTTTTAAATGTTACTTATTCAAATGCATTAAAATTGTTTATAAAATGCATTTAAACTTTATTTTTAGCTGGATTAGCTTGTCGAATGGTCATCATAACCACACTTTTTTGATGTATTAAAATATTTCCTAAAGGTTAAGAATTATAATACAAAAATATGAAAAAAGCCTTACTTTTAAAAAACAAATTTATAACATCATAAATCATTAAGAAAGAAAAGGAAATCTGTTTTAAATGAAAAAATAGGGCTGGGTGATTATTTTGATGAAATCGAAATCGACATTCAGAAACTATAATCGAGCAAATTTTTCCTGCACGATTTTTTCATTACTTTCTCTACCATGTGTGCAGTCATGTGACCCCGCTCTTAAGACTGATTTATACTTCTGCATCGAATGCACGAGTATGGTCAGGTACAGCCTTTGCACAGCCGCATACCCGCACATCTTGTGAAAAATGTAACTACACAACACATGTTTGGATTACATTGACAATTATTGGAAGCTACGCCAGAGATGCCTTGAGACTAAATAAACTTCTATTACAATAAAATTATTGTTTGCATTAAAATATTTGTTTACAGAAGATTCAAGAAATGTGCTGTTTAAAATATGATTTACATGATATACAAGAGTCATTTCATTTAGGAAAGATCCTGCTTATATTCTACTTTTGAAAACATTGAAAAAAATTCATTTTGTTTCCAAAAGGGCAAGTTATTTATTTTCATTTTTTTAGTTTAAGAAAAAAGTGTGTGTGTGGCAATGTGTTTTAATATCAGTTGTTCAGCACAGATGTTCAATAAATAATCATAGATAGATAGTGTGTTTACTTCAATTATTTTAAAATCAATTATTGCACCCTTCACTCAAAAATCTCTCACCTGTATTATGTGAGCATATTTACTGTACAAAACCTGTCAGTGAACTATGAGGGCAAAAAATAAAATAAATAAAATAAACCATTCATTAATTGTAATCCAGTCAAAATGTTCAACTAATCGAGATTTTGATTTTAGGCCAAATCACCCAGCCTTATTGTCCTGAAAGCCTTTGATTGATTATTTTGACAATTGATGATGGCTTAGCAGTCAAAATAGGACTAATAAGCTCATGTATGGGACAAATTTTGGACCTTTGTCAGTTGGGGAATGGGTCTTTCAAACCACCTGAACCCCACCTGGCTACGGGCCTGACACCTGTAGATTTGTTCTCCCATGTTTTATGTTCAAGTTTAAACACCAATTAATCATGTTAAAGATTTAAGAGCGTTTCATTGTATTTTACCATTTTTGTAATTTGACTTTATTTTCAAATGCTTTTTATAAATAGTGCAACAATAATTGCATTTAAAAATTGAAGGAATATTTTTTAATCATCTGTCTTTGTGGACTCTGACGATCACAGCTGTGGATTTGTTCAGCTTTTTGAGTTTTGTTAAGTCCAGATTTGCTCAGTGTGTGTTTTGGAGCTCAGACTTTACACTAGCACAATGAAGCTTTTCATCAAAGCACAGACCAAAATGATACAGTAACCGAGTGAAGCGAGAAGAAAGAGATCATAGAAGAGAGCAGGAAAAGAAAGAGCGAAAGAGGAAGAGTATATTAAGGAGGAGTATATAAAGAGCAGAGAACCCTCCCTTCATAAAGACATGCTGTTTTCAGATCAGATTTATAGCACATATGCACTTGAAGTCAAACTCAGTCTCACCACAACACTTCTGCCTACTCCACCCTGCCCTTCTATCCGCTTCTTTTTTTGCTTCGTTCTTAATTGAGGGAAAAAGGAGAAATAAAACTTGACTTATTTTTCTTTCTTTCTTTCTTTCTTTCTTTCTTTCTTTCTTTCTTTCTTTCTTTCTTTCTTTCTTTCTTTCTTTCTTTCTTTCTTTCTTTCTTTCTTTCTTTCTTTCTTTCTTTCTTTCTTTCTTTCTTTCTTTGGTTCAGCCCTGTCTCTGTTACTCTTTTCATTTTGCACACCTCCCCCCGCCTCTGCTCTTTTTCCCTCTGTTTTTCCTGTGGTCTTTTGGCTTTCTAGAGAAAATTAGAGAAAGCCAGTGATGTAGCGGAGGGCCGACTGCGTCTATAAATACAGACAGCTCTTTTCCTCAACAAAGGAGGAAGGGAGTGCGCATAGAAAGACTTTTTAGTTACCATGTTACCAATTTTGCCCACTCGACCCTCAACTCGTTCATATTAAATAATCTAAGTACTGTGTGGGTGGGGGACAAATTCCAAGGTGATGTTTTTTTTTGCAAGGAGGAAGTGAGTGGGTTGAAATCAAATCCTTGATGAGGTGCCTCGTAAAAGTATGAAGTAAAAAGAGTTTCCCCCCACCCAGTAACCATAGGCCCCGTGGATGGTACATAGAGGTCAGTGAGAGAGAGAGAGAGAGAGAGAGAGAGAGAGAGAGAGAGAGAGAGAGAGAGAGAGAGGGGCGCTAATATGAACCATCTGTAGAAATCTGACACCTCGGGAGAAAGAGCGTGAATAAGGGGGAGACGGAGGAAGGGAGAGAGAAAAATGCATGAAGTATAACAAAGAAACCTATAGATGAGTTTAGCTGCCAGAGACGGCTGGTTTTTAGATTTTTGCAGTCTGTGAATGTTTGTGTATATAAATCACCATGACTGTCAGAAGTAAAGTAACAAATGCTCATTTATTGATCCAAAGCATGGCTGTAATAACTGCAACCCTTGAGAGCAGTGATGGTGGTCTGAATGAGCTTTTCTCCGCGGAAATCAAAGGAGCAGATAAAGCGAAAATCCCTCCATGTCTTTGAATAGTATAAAGTGACACAACTGTCTGAAAAGGCCTGTTCCCTTGAGTCCAGGCTATTTGCTTGCGCCGGTTTTAAGTGTGTTTGTTGTTGTTTGAGTGTCAGCACTGCTGTGATCTCGTGACCAGAGGGTCACTGTGGGTGTATTCTTACCCAAAGCAAAAAATCACACACACGCGCACACACACACATACACACAGCTGGAAAGCAGCTAAATCATGCTTGTACAGTTTGATGCATGATGTGAGATTATGATGTTTTTGATTACGAGATTATGATATTCCGCTCTGTGGTGGAGAGTATGGACTTTCAGATACAGACAGGATGGAGAAGATGAAACTAAATGCATGATGATAACAAATAAGGTGTGTGTGTGTGTGTGTGTGTGTGTGTGTGTGTGTGTGTGTGTGTGTGTGTGTCGGAAGTTTACAGCTCAAAGTGAAATCATGCACAGAGTGCAAGTTTTACTCCACCATGCATGAATGCAAGTAAAAAAATTGCTTAGCCTCGGACAGCATAGCACACACACATCTAACGCGATCTTAATGTGATCGCTTTAATGGTCAAATACATGCACAATTGTGTCAGAGCGTGGTGTTTAGTGATTATTCATATTAACCCTCATTTGTTTAATAAACAAACAAGTTGAGAATCAAAAGACACGAGAAAGAGAAACCATATCAGAACCGCACTATTCTTAAAGTGAGCGTGCGGTATTCCTGCTGCTGCCGACTGTTTTTATTATTAATCAATAATAAAATCAAAAATACAGTGAACATGCTTAAAGCGCAGTTTAAACATAACAGATTTAATAACTAATTTCTAATAACTGATTTCTTTTATCTTTTCTTTTATCTTTATCTTTTATATTTTACTAGATATTTTTCAAGATACAAGTATTCAGCTTAAAGTGACATTTAAAGGCTTTATTAGGGTAAATAGACAAGTCATTGTATAATAGTAGTTTCTTCTGCAGACAATCTAACATATATATTGCTTGAAGGGGCTAATCATATCGAGCTATTAAAATAGGTTTCAAAATATTCAAACCTGCTTTTATTCTAGCTGAAATAAAACAAATAAGCCTTTCTCCAGAAGAAAAAATATTATAAGAAATACTGTAAAAAAAAAAAACCTCTGTTAAACATAATTTGGGAAATATTTATATATAAAAATAAATTCACAGGAGGAAGAATAATTTTGACTTCAACTGATAATCATTTTGAATAATCGTGATTACAATTATGACCAAAATAATCGTGATTATGATTTTTTCCATAATCGAGCAGCCCTACTCCTCTTTTTGTCTGCATAACACTTTAAATTTTGCTCATTATACATCTATTATATTGTTACACGATATATACATTCTAGATTCACAGACGTTGTTTTTGACACATTATTTAAAATATGTGGCTAAAAAATAGCTATTAACTTAGTTTTATTTTTTCTGGTGGGGCCAGTGAAAATTATGGCAGGGCAAGTAACAATCTGACCGGGCCAGTAGAAAAAATCGTAAGCATTGAACCCACCCAAAGACAATATGAAATATTTTACTGCTTAAAACCACTAAAATTCAAATATGAGGAAAATGATGTATCACACGTTTGTGTTGTCACTGATTCCCAATATTTTTTTTTTCTTAATAGAAGTTTTTTTTGTTAATAAATAAATAATGCAAAATACATTTTATAGGTTATTTAAAAAACTGAGCTGCACATTTTCTCATTTGAAACACCAGAATCAGAACTTGTGTGTTTAAAAAAAAGATCTGATCTTGAGCCATAATTCTGCTGCAACAGTTGTATGTGTGGGTCCTGTGTATGATCTTAGGAGATACGTTTTGGGAAACGGGTTGTTTGAAATCTCAAGAAGGTGTGTATATGCAGTCATACGGGTGCTGCTACTACTACAAATACTACCACACACACACACACACACACACACACACACACACACATACAAAGACATTGTCAATGGGGCTTTTTTATCCCTCGTCTGTGTTACCTGAGCGTCCTCTGGGAACCCGGCACCTGCATGGCAGCAGGCTGTAGTGTGTCACACACAAGAACACTTTACAAGTGTCCGAAACTTTACATTAGATCTAGTCATTTAGCAACTGACAAAAGAGCATTGAGTTACAAACTAAGTTAAATTAATGCTAAGGAAACTAATGCTCATTCTTATCTTGGTTTCTTTAGACCTGCCTGCCACTTTTTTTCTCAAATGAAATACTTTTTTGGAAGCCTATATCTATGACTTCACTAGACCATGATGGTTAAACATTAGCAAGAACTAGAAAGGTCAGAGAGAGAGAGAGAGAGAGAGAGAGAGAGGGGTGGGAATCAAATGGATAAAGAAAGAATGAGACAGAAGGGCACACAGGGTTTTTTCCCTCTCAATCTTATTTTGCAATCATGTAATTTCCTCTTTGTAAGCATTGGTCATGTGCTGAAATCTCTGGAGAGTTGTAGTGAGGAGGAGGAGAAATGTGCCCTTACTGTCTCATGACGAATTGTTGTCCACTGTCATACAGAAATGAAACTTATTCTGAATGCTTTTGACATCTCGTATTGCCCTTATTCTGCCCTCCGTATGCAATCACCTCACATGGCATCTCAAGGACTTTAAAAGACGACATGGAACTTCATTCATAAATAATAGATAGCATAAATCATTTAGATATTGTTTTATCACTTCTACACATATTCCAACTTAAACTCAGGTACCTAACTGAATACGATATTTACCTGCATTAAAATTAACTGAAAATGCAAATGCTCTGAACTCCATGCAAATGAACAGTAATTCATTTGTTTACTTATTTTTTGCTATGGGCATTTAGCTGACTGGTACTTTTTTATAATTATGTAAAATTATGACAGTGGTTTGTTTGTTCTAGACATTTTCAATTTGCTTCACAAGGTATTCACAGGGTCTTAAAAGGTCTTATATTTCAAAAACAAATTTTTGGGCCTTAAAAAGTCTTTAATTCGCTGAAAAATTGACTTGTAGATCTTAAATCCTTTTAAATGGGTTTTAATTATCCAATTTCCATATTCTGAATGTCCATATCCCATAGACTGTATACAGTATGCAGTCACCAACAATTCATCTCCATAACACTTTTAACAAAAGTCTATTTATAACTCTATTTTACAATATGGTTCCTCACAATAACATTTGTAATACCACCTGGAGGACACTGACCTGGAAAGACTGTTGAACATTTATTTCATTATAGTTATTATAGTTTTTAAATCTTGTCAAACAGAAGTATGTATGGCTTGCTTGTTTTGTCACATTATTTAAGTATTAAGTAATTAAAATTTATTTTAATGGGACAAATAAGCATTCTTACTATGAAGCCCTCTATAAGTTTGAAGTTTTATTCATAATGGTCTTAAAAAGGTCCTAAAGTCTTCAATTTGCTAAAATATTGACTTAAATAATTTTAAATTGGTCTTAATTTTCCATTGTCCATGTAAAGCTACCCAATCATGCCAACACCTGTACACAGTATACAGTCATCAACAATAACAATACATCTCCATAAAACTTTTAACAAAACTCTATTTACAACTCTGTTTAACAATATGGTTCCCCAAAATAACATTTGTAAGTTCTCCATGTGTTTATAGACCATATGTGGGGAGGACACTGACCTGGAAAGACTGTTATAAATTTTTTTGTGATAGTTTTTAAAGCTTGTCAAAGAAAGGTACACTGTAAAAAACAACCTATAGAATCTACTCAATAAAACTGAGGTAAGAATTTGCACTTACTTTGTTTGGGTAGATTATAAACTATATATTTATATAAAGAATACCTCAATTTAACAGCTCTGACAAACTGCAAAAAATTAGGTACGGTCTACCTAATATTTTACATTAGATTGCATAAATTATTACTTATAATAATTGAGTAACATTAACTCTATGTTAGTAAGCAACAGTCTATCTACTAATTTACTATTATTAATTATTACCCAATAAGAATAATCAAAAATAATTTTTTCATTAAAGGTTGAATTTACTTAAAAATTGTCAGAAGCAGGAGATAGCATCAATTGCTTTTTTATTGACAAAACATTTTTTAAAAACATTTTAAAAATGTAATAAAAAAATGCAAGTACAAAAAAAATGCAAGTACAAAAAAGGTACGTTTTTACCAAAAAGTACGTACAAAACACCTTAGCATGAATTTCAAAAGAAATACATTACATAAAGCATTAAACATTCCATATTATGTTTTCCACCAATCTGAACACATTCCAAAATTAAAACTTCAGTGTTTAGATACGTGTGCAACACTTGCAACACAAATAAAAGGAGTCACTGAAATGAGAATAAAAAAAATACAAAAAAAAAATTAAATGAAAAAAATCTCCATTACCTCAACAGAATACCATGCCAACATTTCACCAACTTTTATTTTAAACCAAAACAAAAAATGCTCTTAGATTCAATTTTTAGGAAAATACAACTTCATATAACTTCCATTGCATGCAACTTCTTAAACATTTTGAAAAACATTTGAAAAAACACTAATTAGGTACAAGTGCATTAAATTTCCCCCAACACAACTTCATAAAACATTATACAACATTGTAATAGGAACACAATACTATTTACATATAGCTTACACCTGAGGCTTTGGATCTTTTTTAGCAGCTTCATTCCATCAAGTTCCAAAAACAGTTTCTGGAACACTTCAAAAGTGTACTTGAGGTTTTTGGGATATTGAAGGTTGAGTGCATAGATAAGTCCCATCAATAATGTGCATGCTGTGGTTATGTTCCCACAACCGTTCAGCACTCTGCTGCCCTCTATGACGACACACACATCCACTGGGTCCACCTCAGCTGTGGGGTTTTTAATCACTACCAATTTCATTGTGGCCTTCAAGTTCATTCTCCTGTTAAAAAGAAAAAAAAGCATTTTCAGCACTGAACTGAACTAAATCATCGAGAGCATGTTTTAAACAAAGCAAAAGGCCGTCGTTTGGTGCATTCACTGTTAAATCATTAGCAATGATTGTATTATCCACAGTACAGCTGTAAAAATAGTGATCACGTTTAACTAATCCTGCGTTGAGAGAGGTTAGGACCGCCTACCTCATTAACATATGGACACAGAAATAGATAAATGTAGAAATGCAGAAATAAATGTAAAAATAAATAAATATAGAAATACAAATAAATGTAGAAATAAACGTAGCATAACACAAATGGTACCAAAATAGCTAAATTAAAAATGACACTTTAACACAAAATTATTAATTTATGTATTTCTACATTTATTTATTTCAGCATTGAATTAATTTATTTATATATACATTTATCTATTTATACATTTATTTATTTATGTATTTCTACATGCATTTATTTATTAATTGATGTATTTTTACATTTATTTATTTATGCATTTATTCATTTATTTATTTATACTTGGGTAATTTCTGGTCCTCCATATCCGTCCGCATGAACCTTTGTGAAATGTAACCCAAACATTAGAGCACTTTCTGTTAGCCATTGCCTTAGCGCAATAAATATTGTGATTGCAATGCGATTTTCGATTTTGAAGATGCTGGTATAGATCGGTAGTGTTTCCTCTGGATCTGGCCACGGGATGTCGATTTTACATTTAGTACACTTTTGCTTCACGTCGTTCTTCGCGAATCCAAGATAAGTTCAAACAGCTGAAGCATTCACACAGGTGAAGCGTATATCATGTTCTTCTCGAGTGCCATTAAAGATTCATTCAACATGAATGAATCAATTGAGAACGACCACTACCTCAAGTTCAAACACTGGAGTGGAGTAGCTTCGCTGTTTATAAATTTCAGACATTGACAATGATGAAAACTACTATAATTAAGTGATATAGATGTTTATTCACATTAGCAGGTGCGAGTACTGGGCAATTAAAATTTAAATGCTAATTTGACTGACCACAAATTCTAAAATGTGAATCTTTCACTGTGGTGTCGACAACAAAGAGAAGCGCGCAAATTATAATCTTCTGGTTGATTTTAACGTTGCACAACTTAACATTTGCATTCAACATTTCAACAAGTTAAATAAAACTTACCTGTAATTCAATTGCTGTCCCACCACGTTGGCAATGACATGGAAAATGGCGACCCCGCGATTCCTTCCTGGATGTTGACACATGCGCAATTTGCGGTACCAAAGCAAATATTTAAGAGTATACTTTACTCATTTTTTAAGTGTTGCATTTTTTTACTGTTAAAAAATAGATAGTGTAGGTAAAATGTACCCATTATGTTGCATTTTAGATGCTAACTCATAAACTTAATTAAACTTTAACTGATTTTCTTGGGTGGTATTTAACACCCCCTTGAGTAATTTTTTACAGTGTATGTGTGGCTTGCTTGTTTCGACACATTATTTAAGTACTATTCAAGTAATTTGAATTTTTTCAAGTAAAAATCCTTACTGTTTATTAGAGCTGCACAATAAATCGAAAAAAGATCGCAATCTCGATTCGACCCCGTAGACGATCTTAATCCAGCATTTCCATGATTCTGCCAATCATATTTTCAAGTTTAGGAGAGAAGCAAAGGCGGCTACACGAGTCTTTTCAGTGTTTCACATACGTTGCTCAGCAACATAGACACCTCCAAATGATGTTGAAAGAATCACATACAAATAATAGTCACATATAAATAATAGAATTATTTATAGAAACCACTAGACCTACACATAATATTATTGTTGTTTTACCATATGTTTGAGAAAAAGCTATAATAATTGCTGACTCATATTAACCTTTATTTTACATCTACAGAATCGTGAGAAAATCGTGATCTTTATTTTAGCTAGAATCGTGCAGCTCTACTGTTTATAAGTCTGAAATTTCATTCATAATGGTCCTAAAAAGGTTTTAAAAAAGCCTAAAATCTGCAGAAATCCTGGCTTCACTTCCAGATTTTTGTTTGTTTAGATGTATTTGGTAAAGCTAAGTTGTTTAGCAATGTAACAAAGCACTGTTTTGTATGTGGTAAAACACAAACTATAACAGTATTTGTAACAGTATGATGAAATAATATTTGTACTCTTTTTGCGTGTGTTTCAGGTGTGCTCCTGGTTTCTTAGGGGAGTACTGTCATCACAGTGACCCTTGTAATCTGTTGTATTGTAAAAATGGAGGAGAGTGCAAGGTGAGCGTGGCCGGTGTCCCTGGGAGCCCCTCATGCGTGTGTCCTCTGGGCTTTGCGGGTGAGCACTGCGAAATCCAGAAAAACTCCACCTGCTACCCCAATAACCCTTGCACCAATGGAGGAAAGTGCTTGCTCCTTCCCAACGACCAATACAAATGCCAGTGTGCCCTTGGGTGGACAGGTCAGATCTCTCTCTTAATCTTTTCTTTTCATAATCATAAAAACAACAATAAAACAGCTCTGTTATAGACCATTTCAATGTTGTGATGTCATTAGGCCATGAACACTTCCTGCTTGTTATCAAACTATTTCATAACAATTAAACCATGACTTAATGTTAAAACAGCTATCATAACATTATTTATCAGTGTGTGGCTCTTTTTGTATTCTCGTAAGCTATAGCAACTAAAAATGTAAAACAGGAAATACGTTGGGACCATTGTTTTTGTTTACATCCCACAAAATGGTCTGTAGTTTGAATTGACTTTGTCTTATGCTGATGTTTACTCTTCAGGTCAGCATTGTGAGCAAGAGGACGCATGTCTGTCCAGCCCATGTGCCAACAAGGGTATATGCAATGCTCTGCCAAATCGCGAATACTCTTGTACCTGTGCGCCTGGTTTTCATGGTTCCCGTTGTCTTAACGACACAGACGAGTGTGTGGACCCGTTAGTATGTAAGAACAAAGGCGTTTGTGTGAACACCATAGGCTCATATCGATGCAACTGCCAACCTGGCTTCACCGGATTGGACTGCGGGAGTCCTTACTTCCCCTGCTCTCCGTCCCCCTGCCAAAATGGTGGGACCTGCCGGCAAACAACAGAAACCACCTATGTATGCCACTGCCTGCCAGGTGAGTTTCCTAGGAGAGAAAGTAGAAAGCTGTTTTGATTATAAGAAGAAATAAGGTGATAATCTGAAGAGAAGCTAGACTTGTTCATATGGAACTGAAACATGTTAGTCAGACGTGCCGCAGCTTGCCGGATCATTACGTCAGAGTCCACTTGGACCTAAGCCAAATAGACCAGTGTCTAATGGGATTTTACCGCAGCACAAGGGGAAATCCATTAACATCTATAAGTCACATTTGAAAATGTTTAATTGTAATCATGTTTCACAGTCTTACTAGTCTACTTTTGATCAAATCACTTCTAGCTGTTACACTAAATAGAGGAGAAGCTTAATTTAATCTCAGTCAAAACAAACTGAAGTTTCTCCATTGAATAAGATGCCGGTTATATCTGCATCTGTTTGAGAGTAAACACACAGAGATACTTTAAGCGAACTTTATCAGTTTGTCATTTAAAGAGAGCCGTGCTGGCAAAACACAGCAACAGGCCAAAACTCCTCTCTCACCCCAGGCAGCGAACACGAGCCGTGAGAAATGTCTGTTCGTGCTTTAAAGTTGAGTAATTATGTTTGATACTGCCAGAGCGAGACAGGGCATCTTTGTGTTACCGAGACCTGGGATTGAGAGGGAGATGTTGAGGAAATTTTCTCTTTTTTTCTCAAATCAGGTTTTAATGGTACAAACTGTGAGGTGAACATTGATGACTGTCCAGATCACCGCTGTCAGAATGGAGCCACATGCATGGATGGAGTGAACACCTACAACTGCCAGTGCCCACCTGAATGGACAGGTAAAGAAATGACTATGTGTTTTTATGCTTGTTTATGTGCCTTGTTTGTTTTGTGTAACAATTCATTTTCACAAGTGATTTTGTAATGATATCAAAACGTAATTGACTAGCTTTGTGATTTAACAAGAAAAAAAATTAAATAAATTAGACAAAGTCTGCCATAAATATTAGTATTGTATGTGAATTACTGTTTAATTATTCTTTTGATTTATTACTGGCTTATTTTATTTTACACTCTAATAATAGTTTGCAATGATAACATTATTTGGAGACAAGTTGTACATTTAAACTAAATAAAATAATATTTATATTACATTAAAATATATAACGCTGCGGTTTCCCCCACAAGTTCAAAGACATGCTGTATAGGTGAATTGGGTAAGCCAAATTGTCCGTAGTGTATGTGTGTGAATAAGTGTATGAATTTTTCCCAGTGATGGGTTGCAGCTGGAAGGGCATCCGCTGCATAAAACATATGCTGGATAAGTTGGCGGTTCATTACGTTGTGGTGACCCCAGATTAATAAAGGCACTAAGCCGAAAAGAACATGATTAAATGAATAAATAACTGTTTTTGAGCTGTCTATTCATAAAAGCATCCTAAAATATTATTATTAGAATGTATTAATTATATGTATACAGCTCATTTTATGCCAAAAAGAAAATGAATGAATGAATGAATGAAAAATATATAAAATGCAATCTATGTGACAAGTACAGTAATCACTATATAATTATGGGTTAAATTAATCAGTCTTTGACCTACAAACCATTTTTTTTAACTAATTAGTTTTAATGTTCCACTCAAAGTGTTCAAACTCCTTCAAAACGTGCGATTGAAATAGTGACCCTTTTATCTCTAGGTCAGTTTTGCACTGATGATGTGGATGAATGCAGACTGCAGCCCAACGCCTGTCAGAACGGAGGCACATGCAGTAACACACGCAACGGCTACAACTGTGTGTGTGTGAACGGCTGGAGCGGCCTGGACTGCTCTGAAAACATTGATGACTGTGCAGCTGAGCCCTGCACCGCTGGCTCCACTTGCATCGACCGTGTGGCTTCCTTCGTTTGCAGCTGCCCTCCCGGCAAGACTGGTCAGTATAAACAACCACGCTGGCTAAATATGACATTTGACATTTTGGTATTTGATTTATTACTATCTCAAAAACCAGCAGCAATCCTTATGAACTACAATCTGTGGTTGTCATACTGGTTAAGATAATATGCTTAAATCCTGTTCACTGAAGTAGTAAACAGAAACAACTCCAATCAGCTGTATTAAACATAGTCTTTGTTTCCATGTTCAAGGTTTGCTGTGTCACATTGATGATGCCTGCATCAGTAACCCTTGCAAGATGGGCGCTCATTGCGACACAAACCCTGTCAATGGCAAATTTAGCTGTAACTGCCCTTCAGGATACAAGGGCAGCACATGTGCAGAGGATATCGACGAGTGTGTCATTGGTAAGATAGTTTGCTTTTCTCTTCTTTGTTTTTTTCTGCATTGCCTCTTTTACTGCATACACAGTTGATTATTTTTTCATATCTTACCTGAATCTTTTTTTTGATCCATCAGGGCCAAACCCATGTGAGCATGGAGGCTCATGTAAGAACACAGAGGGGTCCTTCACTTGTAACTGCGCTCCAGGTTACACCGGCCCACGTTGTGAGCAGGACATCAATGAATGTGGCTCCAACCCCTGCCAGAATGATGCCACCTGCTTGGATCAGATAGGAGATTACACCTGTATCTGTATGCCAGGTACTGCATTTACGCTCTCTCACACGCTCTATAATCCATTGGAAGATGGCATTTTTTGGCTCTGTGTCTTTATAATAATCTCATGATGATGTGTGTTTGTCTGTGTTCCCCTTCATAGGCTTTGATGGAACACACTGTGAAAATGACATTAATGAGTGTCTCAGCTCACCTTGTCTTAATAACGGTAGATGTCTAGACCAGGTCAGCCGATTCGTCTGCGAGTGTCCTCAGGGTCAGTATAATGATTGGTGCAGTCAAACAACAATATGGAAGGCACCCATACAGTGCATCCAAAAAGTTTTTACAGCACTTTAATTTTTTCCATTTTTGTTGTTATAGCCTCATTTAAAAGTTGATTAAATTCATTGTTTTTCTCAAACATTCTACAAACACTTCCCTACAATTCCAACGTGAAATTAATTTATTTGACATCTTTCCAAAAGGGTAATAAGTATTTACAGCATTTACCAATAGTCAAAATAGAGATGCTTTCTGTTTCCTCTGATCATCCTTGAGGTGTTTCTACTTGATTGGAGTTGACCTGTTGTAAATTCAGTTGATTGGACGTGATATGGAAAGGCATTTAACTGTCAATTATAAGGTTCCACTGTTAACAGTGCATGTCAGGAAGAAGCTAAAGCACATTTCTGGCCAAATTAAGCATTCAGAGAAAAAACGCCTTTCTTAGTGAGGTGACCAAGAACCCAGATGGTCACTGAAAGAGCTTCAGTGTTGCTCTGTGGATTAAGGGAAAACCTTCCAGAAGAACAACCTTTGCAGCACTCCACCAATCAGGCCAGTATAGTAGAGTAGCCATGACAACCTGTGTGGGGTTTGCCAAAAGACACCTGAAGAACTTTCAGACCATGAGAAACACATTTTTCTTAAGCCCGGATCACACTGTGCTGTTTTTAATATTCCTAATTGATTGTAGCTTTTCAGACTACATAAACATGATTTCTATGTCACACTGTTTGGAATTTGATGTCGTCCATCCATCACATATTCAATAACACAGGTTTTTAAATAATACCACACAGCAAACATAAACAAGCTGTAGTGATAATTTTGCTCCCAAAATGCCTTAATAGTGGCAAATTTTGCCATTGGTTGACATTGTTGCACTGATTGCATCACCAGATTCGGATCTCCGATTGGTTTTTGGTTTGACACTTTTCTTAGCTGAAGTCACACTGCAGGAAAGTGTCTGAAATCTTTTGACACTGCCAGAACTTCATTAGTGGGAATCTTTTACGATTTCCCAATCATGGCTAAAATCGCACAGTGTGAGCAGGCCTTTAGCTGATGATATAAAGATTGAGCTGTTTGCCTGAAAGAAACCTGGCCAATAAATGATGAGTTTAATCCATTTTAAAATATGACTGGAACATAACAAAATGTTGAACACATGAAGCACTGTGAATAGTTTCCAGATGCGCTGTATGAGCTTTATGAATTATTTCTTCAGGTACTTCTGATATGATCTGCATGTTTTTTTCATGAACTGTAACTAGGAGTGTGGACTAAACCATGATTCATAGTAATGCAGTTTCAGTGACTGTCATGGTTGCATGTTTGTTGTGGCATTTTAAATCTGTTAGATTGTTGTAAAACTGTATAATATCAGTATTAGTAATGTAATTCACACTACAGTACTACTAAAATATTAAAATATTAAATACAAATATTAAAAAAGGCCAGTTTCATTATTTTAAAACATATAAGAATAGGTATAATATTGCACAATTGATCTGTTTTTACTGAATTTTTAGATTAAAAACTGTAACTTTGGTGAACATAAGTACCTGTTTTTTATTTATTTGTTGCTTCACTCTGTAAAGTTGCTTTGGCACAATTTGCATTGTATAGTTTTAGAAAAAGGCCACTTGACTTGATATTAGTAATAGGTGCTGGCAATTAATAACATTTCCTGTTACAGTGTTGTTGAAAATAAGCTGTGGGAACACTTCTTCTCAAAGCATGCACTACTTTGTGGTATTGTCATGAGACTGAATGTGTGTGTTTTGACCACAGGTTTCACTGGGGAAACGTGTCAAGTGGACATCGATGAGTGTGCCAGCACTCCGTGCCATAATGGTGCCAAGTGTCTTGACCGTCCTAACGGTTACGAGTGTGAATGTGCTGAAGGTAACATTATTAACAGTAACCATTGTAAATAGTTATCATTAGTAAAAGTTCTCACAGAACTGATCCTACAGTAGGAATTCATGTCTTATCTGCTGGTCTTTTTAGGTTTCACAGGGCCTTTGTGTATGGAAAACATCAACGACTGTGAACCCCAACCCTGTCATCATGGCAAATGTATAGATGGAATTGCTACCTTTCACTGCGATTGTCTCCCAGGTTATATGGGCCCCATCTGCAGCGAGCAGATACGTGAGTGCCAGAGTGATCCCTGCCAAAACGGAGGTCGCTGTGTTGACATGGTTAACAGATACCAATGCAACTGCCAGCCGGGTACCGCAGGTGAGACTCACCTGTGATCCTTATACGTTCTGTGGGAATGTGAGAGTATATGGGTGTTTTCCATTGCTGGGTTGCTCTCACTTTTTATTAAATTCTGATAATGAAAATACGCCTACAGTTCTAATACAAGAGGTATGGGTGAATTGGGTAAACTAAATTTGCTGTAGTGAATGAATGTGTGCGAATGTGAGAGTGTATGGGTGTTTTGCATTGTGGGGTTGCAGCTGGAAGGGCATTTGCTGCATAAAACATATGACAAAGTAATTGGTGGTTCATTCTGCTGTGGTCACCCCTGATAAATCAGTAAAATGATGTAATTAGACTTTAGAATTAGACTGATATTTATGGTGGAGGTGTTTGAGATGTTTACTTGTGTTAATCAGCTGATCTTTGTGTGGAAAATCTCTGAGCTTGTGTGCTTCTATTTTAATTGCCTGATCATCAATGACACAACAGAATATTAAAGAACAACTGTTTGCTTGATTTATGCAAGTAATCTGGGGATACTGGTCAAAAAGATTTGTGCAGTGAATAATGGAGTATGTCTACTTTGTCCATCTCCCTGCTTTATTTTTGACAAATCCTATATTCTGAAAAAGTCCTATATTCCTCAATCTAATAAAAGAAATAAAGCTCACTTAACCCCCCTGCTGGATGCATGCTCTTACTACACACACACACACACACACACACACTTAGGAAATAAGGGCATTATGTAAACTTTCTTGCAGACGTTTTCAAGAGCTGCTGTGTAAAGCTTCTTTTGATTATTTTTCCATTTATTTTCATTATAGGTGAGAACTGTCAGATTAACTATGATGACTGTGCCAGTAATCCCTGCCAGCACGGGACCTGTGAGGATGGAATCAATGAGTACAAATGCGTGTGCGAACCTGGATACACAGGTTTGTTCATCCCACATGCACAAATATAAATACACATATGCAGATGTGCTTCAGTCATTAAGTTCTGTGTAAATAGTTTGTAACACAACCACACAATGCATCTCTTCAATTTGATAAATCATACGTGTCAAACTCCAGTTCTGGAGGGCCACAGCCCCATACAATTTAGTTTTAACCGCAATGAAACACACCTGATCAAACTAATTAAGTCCTTCAGGCTTATTGTAGGTTTGTGTGTTGAAGCAAGGTTGGAACTTAACTCAGCAGGGTTGTGGCCCTTTAATAGCTGAGTATGACACCACTGATATATGATTGTGCTGCTTCAATCAACAGTGAAAGTTTTCATTATTCACTCTTTTTTTTTTGTTTCAGGGGAACGATGCGCTGATGAGATCAATGAGTGCAGTTCAAACCCATGTCAGAGTGGGGGGACGTGTGAGGATAAAGTGAATGGATTTAAGTGCAAGTGTCCAGTTGGGACTTATGGGCCCCTGTGTCTCTCAGGGGCAGACCGTTGTATCCGCATGCCCTGCCGGCATGGAGAGTGCATTGGGAAGCAGGAAGGGTAAGAACTGACTTAATTTGCAAGCAATTTTGTCCATGCATCAATTCTTTTTTAATGTTTATTAACATTGATACAACATATAATAACATACAATAACATACATTTAAAACATACACATACACAAAATTCATACACATCAACACCAAATGATTTTACAAATATTGTGTAAACATGCCAAAATGCATTTTTATGAATTCATGACAGGTTCACACTGCAACGAGAGTCACTATAATGTGTATTATTATAAAGCCAGGGCCCTGTGAAATTTATTTTATTTTATTATATTTTATTTACAGTTTAACTTTTTTCTTAGGTTTTGTTGAATTTTTCCTGAATTCCTGTTTAAATTTTCCTGAATTACATTATTTTTATTGTTCCAGGGCTTTTGGGCCCTACCATGCACCCAGCTTAATAAGGCCCAAGACATGTTTTGCGTGAATTGTTGCAATTTACATACCAACGCAATCCTAATATTCACATTTTGCGCCACGTTGTTTAAGTATCAAATCCATTTGCACTACTTTGACTAGTGAGCCGGTCAATAAAGAAGGTGTGTTGAGGCGCATTGTTGGCATGTTACTATTTTGAGAAAGTTAAATAAACCATGCAACTGACCAAGTAAAACCTGGCTAAAGTTAGTTATGCGCCTATCAAACGCTTGATACACACAGGATGTACAGCAATAAACAAATATCTTTACATATAAAAAATCTTAACAAATGAAAATATCTTTACATATAAGCTTTTTTCAGTTTATTCATGACAATTAGCATTTTTATTATAGTGTTGCTATTATTAGCCGTATTACTTATTATATGCATATTTATGTATATATTTTTTAAAATAAAAACAAGATTTGTCCACCTGTTGGGTTTTTTTGACGTCTGCATCACCAAATGGGGCAAAAAAATAGTAACTTTGCAATATGACATTGTGATATGTTGTTTTTGAGCACACTTTGTTATTATTGTTCATTTATTACTTTGCTGGAAATTAGAGCTGAATTTAGAAATAGTTTTGAAACAAATCTTTGCTCTTGACAAACAAAATTAAATATGTTGGCTAATGAATGCCTTCCGTGGAGTGCGTACAACACCGTTGACTTATTCATAAAAGCAAAGAAAAGACCGCATGGAAGAGGCTCGTTCTTTATCCTCGCTCTGCAGATGGTTTGTTTAACGGTTTTCTGGCTAGTGAAGCATTCAGTTTGTCCATTCAGTTTTTCTTCTTACAAAGTCTGCCATGTTAATAAATAGCAAATGCACAACGGAGTGACGCAACTGAATTTTAAGGGAATGAGAGATAACACCCCCATTGGTTTAATACATGTTATGTGCAAAACACACCCATAACTCATAATGAGAATAAGCACAACCCTGTTAGACCATGCGCCGCGGCGCAAATTGTATTTTTCCATCCTTAAAATAGCAAAAAAGGATTTAGACACTCCCTTAATGCTTTTGCTCCATGCACTTTAGACTTTGCGCCTAGATCATTAAAATAGAGCCCTTTGTGTTTTTATATTTCCAGGCAAAGTTCTGTGTCATGATTTGTTTAGGTGTAGTAGCATTCGTTTAAATTATTTGTCCAAAATATAACAAATGCTGTGTTTTGTGAGCTTATTATAAGGAACTATTATATGTTTAAATATACAGTATAAATCCTCCTCAGTGGCCTTTGTTCCTTACTATTTTCAACTGTTTTCTGTGTAGGTATCTTTGTCAATGTGAGCCAGGCTGGGAGGGTACGAACTGTGACCAAGAGAAGAACGAGTGTCTGTCCAACCCGTGTCAGAATGGTGGAACCTGTAATGACCGTCTGAATGATTATACCTGCGTATGCGCCCGTGGGTTTGCAGGTAATGGCATGTGATCCTTTCTAAACAAAGTAACAAAGACATTTAGGTCATACTCCAACTCCCTGGTTTGCCCTTTCTTTCATTCAGGTTTCAACTGTGAGATCAACATAAATGAATGTGAGTCAAACCCCTGCATGAATCAGGGAACCTGTGTGGATGGAGTCAACAGCTACGTATGCCACTGCAAACCACCTTACACAGGTGATGCACATATTTACAGTCTACAGTTGTCAAAAACACTTTTTTCTTACTTGATTTGACTTCTATAAGCAACATTTATGACACTTAAGTTGTCAGATTTTATAAACTTGATATGAATATGTGAGTTCCCAAATTAAAGTGTTATAATTGTGTTTGACAAATGTATTCATTCATTCATTCATTCATTCATTCATATGTATTGGCAAAATATTTTTATCTATTTGAAAGACACCAAAACTGATAACCTTGCAAAATTTGTTATATACATATAAAAATAAATAATACATTCTAATAATAATATTTTAGGATGCTTTTATGAATAGACAGCTCAAAACAGATATTATATTATATTATATTATATTATATTATATTATATTATATTATATTATATTATATTATATTATATTATATTATGTTATATTATATTATATTGTAATTACTGTTTAATTTGAAAGGACATATTTAATTATAATGGATATTTTTAGTAGTTTGGGGTAGGGCTGCATGATATTGGAAAAATATGACATTGCAATATTTAGTTTTTCTGTGATATAAGTATTGCAATTAGGGCTGTGCGATTTGGGGTAAATATCTAATTGATTTTTTTTTGACAGATTTTGCGATTTACTTTTGTAGTTAAGCTTCAGCTTCATAAAATTTGTAAGCTGTGGCAACAGTTCTGCGACAGCTCTTAAAAATGACCCGTTTTTGTTTGATGTCTATGACTTTGAAACTAAAATATTCTCATATTACCAGTGCTGTTTTTCTTTGATATTAATTGGTCCATAAATGTTTTTAAAGCAGCAGACGCCATATCCCACTTGTAAGTGATTTCCAGTTTGTTTTTTTGTTTGTTTTTTATCGTGGGCATTCCCCATAGTTCAGTTGCGCAATTCTGATTGGGCAGAACAAAAGTGTGCTTACTCAATTGGCTAGTAAGACTATCACACACAGACGGCAGTCACGCATTTGGTCTGGGCAGGGGAAATTAAAAAATACATATATTTTAAATATCGCAGACTCTTGCAATTTGCTAATTCCAACATTTGAAATTGCGATTGTGATTTGATTTCGATTAACCCCACAGCCCTAATTGCAATTTTACTAGATAGCTTGAACAGCTCTGTTTGGAAAGAATTCAGTAAGATTGATTTGGATGACTCTGTAGAGGAGGAACTCATGCATAAAAAAAAATAAAAAAAATCTGACAACATTCAAGCACAGCATTTGAATAACTAAATGTAAAAACACTGTGTAGTTCGCTGTAAAAATAATTCAATATAAGATACAAATGGTAAATTTATTGTGCTTGAATTCTTAGTCATAGGCCTTAAAAACACATTCACTCCGTTATCCTTACGTCCTGCAGTGATTCCACAAATCACATCTAAAAGATTTCTCCTAGACAACTAATTGCAACATATGAACTCAACATTGCATTTCCTGCGATGTGACTATTGCAGATACACACATTGCAATATCGATAATGAAACGAAATAGTGTGCAGCCCTATTTTGGGGTTTTTACACTATGGGACCTGTACCAAATCCAGCTGAACAGCATTAAATTCTCCACAACTGACTGGACTTTTCACTTCTCAGGGAAACACTGTCTGGAGAAGTTGATCCCATGTGCCTCTCAGCCCTGTCAGAGACGAGGAGTCTGTCAGCCATCGCTGGATTACACCAGCTACACCTGCAAATGCCACAGCGGCTGGGAGGGTGAGCGCTTCAAGTCTGGGTGTTGGTGTGATTACATATTTAAGTCAGTTAAATGTCTGTTGAAGGAACAGTATCAATAGATATTAAGCTGACAGTCTACTAATACTTAAATGGACCATCAAAATAAAGTGTTTCTCATATTTGATCTGAGACGATCACATATAAACTTTTCCTTGATAAAACATGATGTGAGCTGTGGACATCTATTAAAAGTGTCTGAAGGGATTTTGTCTGGTATGTGTGTGCAGGAGCCCAATGCACAGAGGATAAAGACGAGTGTAAGAAGAGCCCTTGTCAGAATGGTGCTCGCTGTGTGAATATAGTTGGCAGCTACCGTTGCGAATGCCCGCCTGGATACAGCGGGGACAACTGCCAGACCAACATCGATGACTGCAGCTCTAGTACGTGTCTTTCCCACACCGATTTTTCTATATGCAGTGGCTTGGTGGGCACATGCGCGTGTCCTTCTGTTAATATCTTGTTAAAGGAGGGTCGTGCAGCCTAGTGAGATTAAGAAGGACTCCTAAATAAGATGATTCTTATGTGACAAACAAACAAACAATAAAAAACTAATAGAATCTTTGGCTGTCAGTAAAATAAATAATTAAGGTTAATCTCATTACCAGTTTGAAGCAGAAAGAAGATAATTAGTTTGGTTGAGTATATTAAATTAACAAGTTAACTGTGACAGCCCAGAAAAGAAATTGTGTTTTGTATTTTCTGCCTGTCTACTCAATCTGGAAATACTTCAATTTTTTTTCTCATTTGTTTGTTCTCCAGATCCATGCCGTAACGGGGGTACATGTGTTGATAAAGTGGGCCGGTACTTGTGCGAGTGCAGAGCTGGTTTTTATGGCGAGCGCTGTGAGGAAGAGGTGGACGAGTGCGCCAGCAACCCCTGCTGGAATGGAGGACACTGCACAGACTACGTGAACAGCTACACATGCCAATGCCCGCCAGGCTATGACGGCATCAATTGTGAACGTGATATCCCAGACTGCACTGAAACGTACGTTTTCTATATAAGTGACAGGGATTGTGTTACATTTTGTTTTATTATATAAATTGTTATTCATTCCCTCATTCACTCCACAGCTCTTGTCTGAACAATGGGACTTGTGTGGATGGAATTAACCATTTTTCCTGCCGTTGTCGGCAAGGTTTTTCGGGCCAGTATTGCCAGTTTGAACTGAACGAGTGTGACTCTCATCCCTGTAAAAACGGTGGCACCTGCATAGACGGTCTGGGGACTTTCCACTGCAACTGCCCACTAATGTACAATGGAAAAACCTGTGAGGTACAAACTGCACATTCTGTATTGCATTGTAAACATAAACTGTAGATGTTTAGCCAAAGATGAAAATTACCTTATTAATAAATCTCCCTCATGTGGTTTTAAACATTTATGAGTTTCTATCTTCAAGAAAAGAAGATGTTTTGAAGAATGCTGGTTGTTGGGACCTAAGAAAATACTATGGTAGTCAATGGGTTCCAGCAACCGGTATTTGTCACAATATCTTTATTTGTGTTCAACAGAAGAAATAAACAACATGAGGGAGAGTAAATAATGAGATATTTTTCAACTTTGGGTAAAATATCCCTTTGTTTTATGCATACTTTCTTGACCAAATGCTTTTTAAATGCATTTGCATTCTTTCAATACAGAAAATACAAACTAGTTATTTGTAGTGATTTGATCATTTGGTTGCTAGTAAAGACCCTGATATACTCAAGTGAAGCAGTATTTAGATGAAAACTATTTCAACATGTTTAAAATGATGTAATGCCAGTTTGTTCTACAGTTTCACTTTGATTTTGATGTATATCTTTCAGTGATTGGTGTATACACTTTTGTTTTTGCAGTCAATGGTGAATTTGTGCAGTCAGATTAAGTGTCAGAATGGAGGTACTTGCATCCAGAAAGAAATCAATTGGAGATGCAGCTGTCAGCCTGGCTGGACAGGCCTGTATTGTGACATCCCCAGCATGTCCTGCCACGCTGTTGCCCTCAACAAAGGTAATACATTAGACATCTTCAGTGTAATTCCTTTGGAAGATATTTTATGTATAAGTCTTTAATGTAAACTCTGGTGTGCTGCAGGTGTGGCGGAGAACATGGTCTGCAAGCACGCAGGTCATTGTAAGAACATAGGCAACACACATCAGTGCGAGTGTCAGAAGGGATATACGGGCAGTTACTGCGAGACTGAGATAGATGAATGTCTATCCAGCCCTTGCAGAAATGGAGGGACATGTGTGGACTACCAGGGTGGATATGACTGCAAGGTATCACCAATCTCACTTACTAACTGCTGAAAAGTGATTCTAAAACATGTTACAAATATTTTACAAATATTTCACATTAATGCAGTTCATTTGATTATGTAAATAATCCTGCAAAAGTATAATGTTTACCACAAATATAAAAATATAAGCAGCACAATTGTTTTTACAGTGATAATATTAAGAAATTGAGAATGAAGTCTACATTTTAGAATGATTTCTGATGCTGAAAATTCAGCTTTGAATCACAATATAAATAACTTTGTAAGATAAATTAGCAATATCAGATGCGTAGCAGTGTGATTGGGCTGTTAATTGGCAATGGTGGAACTGCCACTCGTGGTATTGTGTTTATACAACAGTTTGACGGCATAATTGTGTATATAAATCAAACACAGAGAGTCTACAAATCCTTTTGTAAAAGGAACTACTTTCTTCCACCAATCATTTACATATGCAGCTGATGTCGGAACAGCAGAAACCGTTGCTAATTCACAAACGTCACTTTAGAGCTAGTGTTTGAATGATTCCCTAGCCTAATGTCTAAAATGATGACAAAACAGTTGATCTTGCTCACATTTTAAGTTTATAAGGCTGAACGGCAAGAAATGCCATCAGTCTAGAGACATTTCCCAGTATTTCTCTGTTGCAATAGGGAGATCACAATAATTAACCCCGAAAAAGCAGAAGCAGGCAAACACTACCAGATCATTGTTGTGTTTGCAATAAGGAAAAACGCTAAACACATGCAGGCATTTCTTCTTTCTTTCTTTTTACTGAACCAGTCTGCAGTAACGAAAACAGGAGACTCATTAGAAACAAACAGATGGCCAACCAAAACTCAGGGTTATACAAAGAGTGGCCAACACAAACACAGTTGAAACCAGAAGTTTACATACACTGTATAAAAAGGCACATAACCATTTTAAAAAGTCATATGTTAATGTGACTAAACTTTTCCTCTTTTAGGTCAGTTAGAATTACCAAATTTGTTTCTGTTATGCTTAATAGCAGAATAATGAGAGAGATACTTTTAGAGAAATTGTTAAAACTTTTCTTGAAAGTCAAGTTTACATACAGTAAGATTATTATGCCTCTGAAAAAGCTCAGATAATGGTGTCAAGGTTTGGAAGTTTCTGATTGGCTAATTGACAACATTTGAGTTAATTGGAGGCAAGCTGTTGCAGTATTTAAGAAAACCTCAAACACACTACTTCATTGTGTGACAACATGGGAAAATCAACAAGCCAGAATCAGCAAAAAAAAAAAAAAACACACAATTTAGTATTTTACACTGGGAAAATATTTTTTAAATACAATTTTGTATAAATACAAAAATTTTTTTGGAGATAAGTCCTGTGCTCTGATGGAACTAACAAAAAAACAAGCCTAGGATCCCAACTGTAAAGTATGGGGGCGGCAGCATCATGTTGTGGGGCTGTTTTGCTGCAGGAGGGACAGGTCCACTTCACAGCATAAATGGCATCATGAAGAAAGAACATTATGTAGAAATACTAAAGCAACATCTCAAGACATCAGCCAGGAAATTAAAACTTGGCCACAAATGGGTTTTCCAAACAGACCATAACCCTAAGCATACTGCCAAATTAGTTAAAATAAGCTTTAAGGACAACAGAGTGAATGTTTTGGAGTGGCCCTGATTCCTGATTTCAATCCTATAGAAAACTTGAGCAGAGTTGAAAAAGCTTGTGTGAGCAAGACAGCCCACAAATCTGACTCAGTTACACCAATTCTGTCAGGAGTATTGGTCCAAAATTCCTTCAAACTAATGTGAGAAGCTTGTGGAGGGATACCCAAAACATTTGACCAAAGTTATACAGTTTAAAAGCAAAGCCAAATAAATACCAAGAAGGTGAATGTTAATTTTTGACTGTCTAGAAATTAATACAATATTCTAAAAAAAATCTCTCATTATTCTGGCATTTAACAAATGTAAATCATTAAGGTAATCCTAATGGACCTAACAAGGTAATCGTTTAGTATGATTTAGCGTCAGACATTTAAAAAAAAAAATGGTTATGTTCCTTTTTTTTAGAGTGTATGTAAACTTCCGGTTTAAACTGTACGTACATTCTTAATATGCGAGTCCCATCTTATACTCAATACACTACAAATTATATGGTACAAAGGCAGCCCTACAACATACTAAGGGCTTATTATGCAGTCTCTGTCACCATCTTGTTGATGGACAACGGCAACCATCTTATCTCTGCTCAGTAGGACAGGCTTATACTTATAGTTGTGTAAATTGCTTCCTTGTCCTCATTTGTAAGTCGCTTTGGATAAAAGCGTCTGCTAAATGACTAAATGTAAATGTAAATAAATAAACTGCATAGTTGCAATCTAAACAACTACATTCTCGACTAAAAAAGCCTCAAAGTACATTATGTTGTCCAATAGCGGCAATATTTTCAAACTGTGATGAGTTTATTGATCTACTGTCAATCTATATGGGCGGAGTAATACACAAGGGTGAGGAGGCTGTACGAGCACTGTTATTAAGGGAATATTGCACGGCTATCAGCCAATCAGAATGGAGAACCAGACAGAACTGTTGTATAAATTAAAATAAGAGATATTTTTAAACTGTAATAACTGTTTTTTGCATAAAGTGTAGACTACCTATCATTCTGTTCTATTTACTCTCTAATAACTAAACCTTTCTTGTTCTTTCAGTGTAAAGCAGGTTTTCAGGGTGTGAACTGTGAATATAATGTTAACGAGTGCCAGTCAAATCCCTGTCGCAATGGAGGAACCTGCATAGATCTGATCAACCATTTCTCCTGCTCTTGCCCTCCTGGAACCAAAGGTATGACTGATTCTTTATCCTCAGATGCGTCACTGATATTAAATATTGTCTGATCACCTGCTCTCTCTCTGTTCTACAGGTTTGCAGTGTGAAGTGGACGTGGATGAATGTGCCCCGGAATTTGGCCCGCGCTGTAAGAATGGCGGCCAGTGTGTGGATGGTGTGGGCCGGTACACCTGCAACTGCCCTCCTGGTTTCGCTGGAGAGCATTGCGAGGGAGATGTGAACGAGTGTCGTTCTGGACCATGCTACTCACCTGGCACCATTGACTGCGTGCCACTTATCAACAGCTATCAATGCCGTTGCCGTCTCGGTTATACTGGTGAGGTCTTATTTTTAGACTCATAAATGGCAGTTAAAAAGTGGATCAATAGACAGTCACTGATTTCTTATTTTTTATGCTTTTATGCTTTCTGCCCTGTAGGTCAACGTTGTGAGTCAATGGTTGATCTGTGCCAGTCCAAGCCATGCCACAACAATGGTAGATGCACTACGAACTCCAGCTCTGTACACGGATACATCTGTACATGCCCACCTGTAAGTTTTAGTTTATATTTCATGAAACATATAGAAAAAACATGTTATTTGGCTTTTTTTAAAAATATATAATTAATAATATTATCAATACTTAAAAGAATTGCATAATATATATTTCAGATTGGCTGATAAAATGAAAATTCAACAGTATAGCCTTTATTCTTAAATAAAAATCATACTGACTCTAAACGTCTTATTTTAAATTAAGTTAATGTTTGTCTTTTTAGTAGTTGAAATAAAAAGAATATAGATCTTTGTATAATAGCTTGATACTGTATGGTCTAAAAGCTAAATCCATATAGTAAGAAAAATGCACATTGTAAACCATTTTTAAGGATGTAAACAAAAGCAATGGTCCCAACGTAATTCCTGTTTTACATTTTTTATTTCTATAGCTTCTGAGAATCCAAAAAGAGCCACACATTGATAAATAATGTTATGATAGCTATCCTAACATTAAGTTGTGATTGAATTACCTCTTGTTACAGTTATGAATTAGTTTGATAACAAGCAGGAAATGTTCATGGGCCAATGACATCGCCACATCAAAATGGTCTATATTTGAGATCTGCTTAAGTGTTGCATCACACATTGTTAAAATATTAGTAGGCCCACATTGAAATCTTCGTGTGCAGAAATCTGCAGATTTTCACACATTTTTAGCTTATAATTTATTTACATGTGTAAATTTATTCAGTTTTTTAAATTAATTTCGGTAATATTATTGACAAACATGAAAATGTTTATATAATTCATTTACAATACAGTTTGTAAAGTAATATTTTCTGTCTTTTAGTAGATCTATTATGTGAGAGACTTGCTTTGTTTACCAAATAAGTGGATCTAATTGGATTTGCATTGTAAACATTTAAATAAAAGTTTAAAATTTATTATTTTTATCTCTAAGGTATTATTTTTTATCTCTAAGTTTTTAGTTACAATACTCCCAAAATCATTCTGCATAAATCCGCAGATCTTTTACAAAATTGTGCACAGAAATAACAAAAAATGTCAGCAGATTCTGTCTGGCCCTAAATATTAGTGATTGATATTTCCTGACAGAAAATAAACATTCAGTTAAATATCCAATATTGACCAATATGACAAAATTAAAACAATCAATAATCACTGTAGTTCTAAAGCCTTTGGTAATTTCGGTAAAAAAAAATGAACCCTCTATGTAATATTCATTAATTGCTCCCTAAAAGGTTTAGGAGATATTTTTAATGACTAATGTGTCTCTTTAACATTTCTCTTGCACCCTTTAACAACTGCATTTCTTTGACTTGGTTCTGCTTTGCTTTGAAATCATTTCTTGTTCTGTCTTTATTCTTGTGCTTTCACTAAACACTAAGGCTGCATAAATCAGGTATGGAGTAAAACTCAGATTTCTTCTTCTAACTCCTCTTTAATCTCCTTTCATTAACTCCTGCTTTCTTACCAGCCCCAGTAATTTGCTTGTAAAGTAGACCGTGATTTGTTTATTTTGCCAATCTAATCGTCCACGTGTGCCTCTTTCAGGGTTTCTCTGGCTTTAACTGTGGCAATTATGAGATGTTCCCATGTGCCAGTTTACGCTGTCTGAATGGTGGACAGTGTGTGGAGATAAAGAGCCGCCCTCAGTGCCACTGCCCAGTGGGTTTTACTGGAACACACTGTGAGATGTTAACAAACCATTGCGTGTGTCAAAATGGTGGCACCTGCATGCCAGATGAGTCCAACAAGT
The DNA here is from genome assembly GCF_052040795.2 of Danio rerio. Taxonomy (NCBI): domain Eukaryota; kingdom Metazoa; phylum Chordata; class Actinopteri; order Cypriniformes; family Danionidae; genus Danio; species Danio rerio. The sequence goes on from NC_141028.1 coordinate 21,479,666, forward strand.
TTAGCTGCCGGTGTCCACCAGGGTTTAGCGGGGAGACCTGTCAGGAGACTCCACCTTCTTGCCCTTATCCGGATTGCGAACAGCGGGCTGGAGACAAAGTATGTGACCTGCGTTGTAAGAACCCGGAGTGTGACTGGGATGGAAGTGACTGTACGCTCCACTGGGACAAACCCTGGAAGAACTGCAAAGCCTCAGTGTCCTGCCCAGACTTATTTCATAACGGCCGCTGTGACCCAGAGTGCAACAATGCAGGCTGCCTATTCGACAGCTTTGAATGCGACAAACATTCATCGGTGGGAATTTGCAAGTATGTTTACCAGTGTATTTTAATACTTTAGCACCTCACTTCTCTCTGCTAGGAAAATTGCTGATATAATTAAGCAGTATTTTACAAAACTACAGTTTTAGCATAAACCTGTCTCTGAAAAAAACAGGAAATGTACTGATAATGGTAGGGTTAGCCATGTCCTTTCTTATTCGGCACCAAACCAAATTGTGCACATTATGCCTACTAGATGTTAATTGCATTATGTTCTGGTATAAAATTTACAGCACATTTTAGACTTATTCAATTCAACTTATGTGCAAGAAAATAAATATTTATGTAAAGTCATAACGAGGACTCACCAGCACACACTTTCAGAGCCATAGCATTTTAGCCTTTATTTTCTATATTTCATTTTGCACTTTTGCTTAATCACTAATTTCATCTCTGCACTGACATGGAATAGATCAAAAAACATGTTCTAGCTCCAATCTCTCTTACCCTTGTTTTTCCTTAGATACGACAAATACTGTGCAGATCATTACGCCAATGGTCATTGCAACCAGGGCTGCAACACGGAAGCATGTGGCTGGGATGGTCTGGACTGTGCCAGAGACACTCCTCCCAAGCTGGCAAACGGCACACTGGTGATTGTGGTTCTGCTGCAACCCAAAGAGCTGCTGGCTGACCTTAAGGGTTTCCTGCGTTCTCTGGGGACACTCCTGCACACCAACCTGCAAGTGAAGCTAGATGAGCATAATAAACTTATGGTGTACCCATTCTATAGAAATGAGCAGAATGAAATTCAAAATGAAATTGCCGCTATGAAGCAACGTGGAAAACGCGAGCTGGAGAACGAGATTATCGGGTATGTTCTTCCCACCTCCCCCCACCCCCCAAAAAATATTGTCTTTATGTACCCTTTGATTGCATCTAATTTTGTATTTGTCCTTGGCTTAGATCGAGGGTTCACCTGGAGATTGACAATCGGCTGTGTACTCAGAACTCAGACGAATGCATCTCCAGTGCAGACCAGGCTGCAGCCTTTATAGCTGCTGAGTACCTGAAGTCAGATCTGCCGTACCCTATCTACTCCATCACCAGTAAGTGAACGACAAAAAACATGGTCATAGCTAGAGATTGTTATCGTCATGGATTGAAAGGTATTACTACCTAGACTGGTACTATTTTGGTGCTTTTTGTTTTTGTATGAAAAATGAAAAAGGCATTAACCATTGCACTTGATTATTCAAACAAATGTGCTGCATACATTAACTTAAACATTTAATTTAGACCGAATGCTTTAAATATATGAAGTAAAAACTTAATGGTCTGACTTTAGCTTTGTGAAATTGTGCTTTATTACGTTTTGCTGCATACATATACAAAAAATCTCTGCCTGTAGGTGGCACTTATAGAACAGAAGGAATTAGATTTTCTTGTTTAGTGTTGTAAACAAAACAACTAGTAAAAAGGTTGTTATTGTACATTTTAAAAGAAAATACCATTCAGACTTTTCTGAAGACAGTGGGTTTCATTCATAAGTACCTTTGTGAAACCCTAGTTACATCTGTGAAAGTTTGATTTTCTTTACCATCATCACTCTATAGAGACTTTTCTTTAAACACAAAATTACCCATTATGCTTTGTGTGTATGCGCAAGGAGAGTGCTTAGAACTTCCGGTCGGCAGCTGTAAACGGTCACATTTGGACAGCTTTGAAACTATAGTTTTAATCTATTTTACCTGCTTTTATCATTTTTATCACTAATTCTGTTGTCCATCAGCACCATCTCCTGGACTGATTATTTAAAGAAATGTTATCTAATAGTATGGAAAACAGCTGCTGTGAGGCATTTTCACCTCAATGTCAGGCGGCATCTTCTGCCGTTTAAATGAAGCCTCGTCATCGCTAAAGTCAACAGTTTCTCTTTCTTTCAAATATATAACCAGCCCAAACAAATATAATTTACCAAAATGTTTGACACACGTGTAGCCTGTACTGTCACACTAACACACTGATTTAAAAATTGTGACAAAGTGAAAATATAGGCTACAGTCATTTCAAAATGACAGAAAAACACAAACCGTGGTAAAAACAACACACGAAATGAAACAAACGGCTAGCGATTAGAATGAACCGCAAATCAGCCAGAAGAGTATCAATAACTTACTTTTATTGATTATTTTTGTAAATTGCATGGCTTACATAACGTTACCTGTTAAGTTTCATGCCAGTAATCTGGTTTGCTCTATAATGCAGTGAAGTATTTTGTGTGTGTGTGTGTGTGTGTGTGTGTGTGTGTGTGTGTGTGCGTGTGTGTGTATTGAAGAGCCACTGAGCTAACGGCTGACAGGCCAGGAACACACACACACACACTGTATTTCTGACGGCAAACACGTGAACTAGGAGAATGTTTTTTTTCTTATTTCTGACGCGATTGAACCACATCTGACAGATTATTACGGCTTTAACAGACACATTTTTAAGTTTGTGCTTCACAAAAACACTGTAATCTATTAGAAACCCATTTTCGGAGCGCAAATTACCTATTGTTAACGGTGTAAATGAAATTTCTAAATATTCTACCTAAAGCAATGGTCGCTATGGCGCCCTCTATGCAGCAGCCAAGAAAAAGGTCTATAAAGCATAAGCTTGTGTGTGTGTGTGTATGTGTGTGCTTGACAGACACATATTTCACATGTGAGACAGCACACTTTTGACTTGCAAATAAACTATTTGCACAAAAGATCACAAATTAAAAATAGTGAGATAAAACGTGCAAAGTAATGTTCATTTAGCAGTAATAGTTTGGGAATGTATTTGTTTTAGTTTATCCTACAACAAATGCAGAACCAATGGCCTTATCAATACTCCAAAATATAATTTAGCACTAATTTAGTCATGCAACAACATTTTTCAGTACCCTTCCTTAGTCTACAAAATGAAATAGAGGTTTTATTAAGTTGTTCTCTCTTTATAAACTGTTAACTGTCCTCTTCCACCTCAGCCAAGCCACCTAAAGAAACTGGGTTTAATTTCCTGTACCTGGTTGCTGTGGCTGCTGCCATCATCCTGCTCATTTTGGTGCTGGGTGTTTTGGCTGCCAAGCGCAAACGCAAGCACGGCACTCTGTGGCTTCCTGATGGCTTTCTGCCAAACAAAGAGAGCAAGCGGAGGGAGCCAGTGGGACAGGATGACTTTGGCATGAAGTAAGTGTTCACCTGAACTCCACAATGATCTCAGGATATTTGGTGCCGTCCTCTTGGAAAGTTCCCTATTAATAAACTGTGACAGTGATGTGATTAAAAAGTACCTGTTGAAGTAAAATAGATTTTATAGGACAATTTCATATATATTTTACTGTTATTTTGAACTGTCACAAAATCACAGGTTTTCCCATTGATGAGCAACATTTCATGAGCATTAATCTCCTAAATACAATCATTTTGGGGTATATATAATTGGCTTAATATTTACATTTTACATAATATTAATAATTATAAATAGTATTTAGTAAAAGTTTGCAGTATTTTTTGTTTACTTTAGTTCATTTACCATCAAAAAAGAGATTTTTGTGCTACTATGAAACAATTGATATTATGGTACCTTAAAGGCATCACATCCTGAAGCTGTTTTTGATGTTTTTTTTTTACCTGTTAATTGGTATCTTCAATCATTCCTTTCCCCTCTGACCTCTTTCTCCCAGGAGCATGCAGAAGCCACAGGATGGAGGATTATTGGATTGCAGTTCGAACCATCACTGGTCAGAAGAAGATCATCTTCCTAAAAAACCTAGAGTGAGACAGCTTTTTTACAGCCCTAAAGATGACATTTGAACATCTTTAGTATGATTTTGATCTACCTGAATGCATCCCTCTAACCCCACAGATGGAGGATAAGCCATTGCTTCCTGTTGGAGTGGATGGAGTGGACAGGAGAGAGTGGACCCTGCAGCATCATAAAGCTGCTGACATCACACTCACCCCCCCTCAGGCAGACAACGACATGGAGAGTCTGGACGTCAATGTTAAAGGGCCAGGTCAATGGACAGACTCATCATTTCTTATTTCAGTTTGAAAAAGGCAGTTTTCATGTCTGTGTTTCCCCTTCAGAAGTTTGACTAACCCTGTATTCTTTTCAATGTTCGTAGATGGTTTCACTCCTCTCATGCTGGCATCTCTAAGAAATGGTAGCAGCCCTGACTGTGGCAGCATGCTAGGAGAGGAGGAGGAGGAAAGTGGTGCTGACGAGCCTGGCACAAACGTCATTACCGACTTAATTGGCCAGGGTGCGTCGCTCAATGCCCAGACTGATCGCACCGGGGAGACTGCACTTCACCTCGCTGCACGATACGCTCGAGCAGATGCTGCCAAGAGACTGCTGGACGCTGGTGCTGATGCCAATGCTCATGATAACATGGGCCGTACACCTCTTCATGCGGCCGTAGCAGCAGATGCTCAAGGAGTTTTCCAGGTAAGGACATGTGCTTTTATTCATATGATACATTAGTTTTTCAGGGTCCCCACTGGTAATCATGCAAAAATTGTAGAATTTTCAAATTTGAATATTTAAAATCTAATTAAAATAAAACAAATTTGCAGTACATTAATGAAATTTTATGGTATTTAAATGGCACTAAAGAGTATTTAGAAAAAAAAAAAATTTTATAAAAATTTTTATTTTTTATATACAATAAATAAAACTATTATTTATTTGTAATAATACTACTATTTTAACCATGTTTTAAATGTTTTAAAAATTGTGTATTTTTTAGTAGATTTTTTTCTACTAAATTGCTATATACATTTTTTAAAGAATACCTTGATGCTATTTTTTTGGTGTTTTTAGTTATGCTTATACTTGCTTTTATGTTATTCGTGCGACTTGTTTCTTTAAAAAAATCTCTATGGCTGCTTTTACACTGCAGATCTTGTTGGTCTATTCCGTTTAGATTTTTTTTAAATAAAACAATAAAAATAGATTATCTTTTAAAAGTGACTCGTATCCAATTGTCTGTATTTACACTGCACACAGCAAGACGCAATGACCAGGAAAAAAAGAGCAGGCGCTGACTGACAGCTGATAATAAAAGAGCGCTTGACTTTTTCTCCATTTCTCTATTTAGTCTGATTGCAGAGTTTCAGTTTTTTAAACTCTATTAGACAAGTTGTTGTACTATATTTTATGACAAAAAAAATTGTCATTTTGCCATCTTCTAATCTAGACCTTTTTAAACCAGTAGGCATCTTAATGTAATGTCCATGGCGTGATTTATGCATGTGACGTATGCTACAGTTTTATATTTAATGGCATGACAAATGATACAGATGTATTGCCAAAGCATTTATAAAGTTTACATTAAGAAAAGAGCATGCATATATAATAAAAAACACAGTAAACAAAGTAAAGAGTAGTAGTAGTAGTAGTAGTAGTAGTAGTAGTAGTAGTAAAAAAAAAAAAAATATATATATATACATTATTCACATATCAATAAAAAATAATAATAGATCAGAATACACTGTACATTTAACAATCAACGTTCTAGGATAAAACAGTAATAAAAACAATAATAATGCTATATAATATGCAATATAGTATGCAATAATAACTTGCTATATGACAATATAAAAGCTTTTTTTAGTCCTCATGTATGAGATTTAATGTATGGGAATCTGCTGAAGTCTGTTCCAAAATGAAAGCATCAGTGGTGATGTTATTCTCTTTGGTTTTTAATGATATGAGACTCACATTGACCTGTGTAAATCCGATCTACCTGCTTACAATGCAGACACAAGGGCACGGATCTGATTCAAATGAGAAAATTTTTTTCCACATATGATCAAGGCCTGAATCTAATTTAAGTAAATTGGAATCCATGTGATTTTTTTCTTGCTTACACGTACAGTACATGGGCCATATCCAATATGTGCCACGTGGGAGAGAAAAAAATCGTAATTGAGTCACTTGAAGCATGCAGTGTAAATGCAGTTTACACGGTTGTTAAGCCGTGACGTATCGGTGATGTATTGAATATTGTTTCTGAGTCTGAGCCGCTACTCATTTGAATAGAGAAAATGTTTGTTTATGGCCACTTTTTAGTCCTATCACATATTAAAGTGAATTTTATATAAAATCATGGTGTACAGCCTATAAACTTGCTGCTTCACAAATACCAAAATTTAATCATTCCTTAATTTTCTATTCGGCTTAGTCTCATTAGTCTTATTAATCTGAGGTCGCCACAGCAGAATGAAACCGCCAACTTTTCTAGCACGTTTTTATGCAGCGGATGCCCTTCCAGCAGCAACTCATTAAACACCCCTACACTCTCATTCACACACATACCCCCATGGACAATTTAGCATACCCAATTCACCTGTACCGCATGTCTTTGGACTGTGGCGATAAACGGAGCACCCGGAGAAAACCCACGCGAACGCGGGAAGAACATGCAAACTCCACACAGAAACGCCAACTGACCCATCCGAAGCTCGCACCAGTTACCCTCTTGCTGTGAGGCTACAGCACTACCTACTGTGCCACTGCATCGCCACCAAAATTGTAACAATTTTTAAAGAATTTATCACTTTCTGGCCATCAAATATAAGGCATGGTTATATACATTGCGATCGTGATTTTCGAAAGTATTACATCGCTTTGTAAACGTTTATTATTACCATTTGATGAGTCTCCCCATACAGTTTAATGTAGCGCTTGGACCCGGAAGCCGCTTCGCGTGACATCACACTTAACAAGTGGATATCTATGATCTTAATAATGGTTATAAATGTACACAGCTATTGCACTATACAGATATTACATTTATATTATCCATCTTTATTCAGGGTTCATGTAAGACATTTTCAGAATTTGTGTGTGCACATACTAATCATTGCTGAAATGTGTTTCTGATGTCCAGATTCTCATCCGGAACCGTGCCACTGATCTTGATGCCCGTATGAATGACGGAACAACACCTCTCATCCTGTCAGCCAGACTGGCAGTGGAAGGCATGGTGGAGGAACTGGTGCACTGCCATGCAGACGTTAATGCTGTGGACGATCATGGTAAGATGAAAACACATATGAATGTACAACAAAGTATAATTTTTTTTAATAAATATAAAAAAATCAAATGAATCAGAAAATAAAAAAGATACCCAGGTCAATCTAGTTGGTCTCATTTTCAGGCAAGTCAGCTCTGCACTGGGCTGCTGCTGTGAATAATGTGGATGCCACTTTGGTGCTGCTCAAAAATGGAGCCAACCGAGACATGCAGGACAACAAGGTGCTCTTTCACGTCTGTTTGCTTATGTGCATGTTTAGTCGCTTTTTAAGCACAAAAATGTTTTGTATGTCAGCCAAACACTTCACCTCTGTTTGTTCTGTGGTGTAGGAGGAGACGCCGTTGTTTCTGGCGGCTAGAGAAGGCAGCTTTGAGGCTGCTCAAATTCTGCTTGACCATTACTCAAACCGTGACATCACCGATCACCTGGACCGCCTGCCGCGTGACACCGCACAAGAGCGAATGCATCATGACATTGTGCGTCTGCTGGATGAGTACAACCTGGTGCACAGCCCACACTCCGGGCCCAACCATGTAGGAAATGGTGGAGGGCACTCATCGATGGTCTGTGGCACAAACGGGACAGGATACATCCTCGGCATGCGTCCTGGACCACAGGGCAAAAAGAACCGCAGAGCTGGAGGAAAAGCAAATGGTGTAGCAGCCGGGACAGCCAAAGATCTGAAAGAAATGAAAGCCAAGAGACGGAAGAAACCAACCGGAGGAGAGGGGCCAAGTGTGGTGCCGGTGACCACAGCTGGAGGGAATGTAAGCAGAGCAGCTGGTGGTCTCTCCGAGAGCTCAGTTACCATGTCTCCTGTGGATTCCCTAGAGTCTCCACACTCATATGCCGGAGAGCCCGTGGCCACCTCCAGCACGGCCAATTCTCCACCTCTGCTTAGCAGCCAGTCAGCGAGGCCCATGCTGCCCCCGGTGAGTCACATGCTGGGCCAGCAGCAAAGCTGGGTGGGTTTGTCTAAACACAGCTACAATGGCCACATGTTTAGCCTCATGCCACACCACCAAATGAGTGCAGGCCATAGTGGCATGCAGCAGCACCACAGCCCAGGCATGTCCGCCCCAATGAACGTCACCATGAGCCGTGAACAACTCCCGCCAATTGTCACCTTCCAGATGATGCCGACCGGCAGCGGGCAGAGCCTCCTCAAGCAGCCACAACAGGGGCAGATGCAGGCCCAAGGGCAAAATCAGCCACAGGCTCAGCATCTACACTGCAGCCAGGGTATGATGTACCCCATTCCTGACGTGAGCATGCAGCACAGCCTATCTCACGCCCTTCAGCACCCTTCTCATGCTCACAACCACACACTCCAGCATGGGCTGCCTGATGGCCAAGCACGGCAGGTGGTGTCCTATCAGCCACGTCAGAGCCCTGTGGATAAGTACCCCACGCCACCTTCCCAGCACAGCTACGCCACTGCCGGCTCTGAGGGAACCACCCCTGGACATCCAGCACAAAAACCCAGCGAACACCCCTACCTCACCCCTTCACCAGAGTCACCCGACCCCTGGTCCTCCTCGTCCCCACACTCCAACTCAGACTGGTCCGATGTCACCACAAGCCCCACACCTCTAGGAAACCCACACACAATGCCACCTTCCTGCCACACACACATTCCCGAACAGGCCCAGCTGCAGCCCCCATCACAGGCCGCGCAGCCAACACAGTCCCAGCAGTCCCAGCGCAGCAGTGTGTACGCATAAAAACTCAGACCTTTGAGAGTGTATTGATTCTCTCTCTTCAGCAGCAAACCATCTTATCCTCCACTCTTTATGTCTTTATTACGCTCTGCATGTTGACTGTGAAGTTATTACATATTGTAAATTCCCAACAGCCCCAATATTTTATTCCAAAGGACAAAACCATTCGGGATTCCTGTTTACAGCCATCTGCGATCTGAGGCAATGTTACCATTGAACGATCACACTGCCAAAAGTAAGGAGTCTCATTTTGGGGGTACTGAAAATTTCAAATTTAAGTCAAACCTTGAAGGAACTTTTAATATGTCATTTTTTTGTTGGTGTTGAAGGCAAACATCATCAAGTTACAGGAATAGTTCACTCAAAAATTGAAATATTCTTTATTTAATCATTTTCAAATCATTCCAAACATGCATGACTTTCATCTGTGGGACTAAAAAAACAAGACTCCATTAAGGTCTAGTGTATAATGAAAAGAATATTTTCTTCAAAACATCCTCCACAGATGAAAAAAAAGTCATATTGTAAGTTTGAAAGCAGACGAAGATGCGTAAATAAAGATCTTTAATTTTGCGAGAACTAATCTTTGATTATTTAATTCATCTTTTTTATGTATTGGGTCAGCTTTCATGTGTTTTGTCCCAGCAAGCAGTTTTTGTTTTTAATAGATGTCTAATAGATGTCTAAACATAGTCGTCTTGGCTAAAACAAGGCTAAATTTGGGCTGACAGTGAAAATCTAATAGACGTCAGAAAATAGACCCAATCTAGACTACACATGAATAGCTACACTTATCAAGTCTTCCTAATCTGTCTATTTGACGACTAGTGTACACTCAAAAAAAAAACTCGTTCAAACTACTTATTTAAAATGAGCTGAATCAACACAATTCTTGAGATTTCATTGGGACAACCTAATATTTTTATGTTCAATCCACATAAATTTGTTAAAAGTATTAGGTTAACTTAATCAATTTGTGCTGGAACAACATAAAAGAATTGTGAGGAACCCTGCATTTTTTACAGTGTAGTTTTGGGCTATTTTTAGATGTCTATTTTCACTGACAGCCCAAGTTCAGCCAAGCTGTCTACGTTTAGATGTCTATTAGACGTCTATTAATCAAAATTGTTTGCTGGGGTTTTTTGTATAGATCAACCTGCATCTTTTTTTTGTAGTGATGAAATGTTTCTTAAATGATTTGGTACTTATTTGTGCACGTGATTGGTGATTCACACTCGTGCCCGCATACATCTCATTCATTCATGTGTGGTTCAGAGAGCTAAACTGTGGTGTACATAGTTAAAATATTACTCTTTGTTTTATGTGTTTCCATGTTGTCTGTTACGGTTTCACCTCTGCTTTGCTAGTGAGGTAAAGGCGGTGTGTAAATATGAATGGGCTCCTCTTTGTTTCTGTTGAAATGGTTTGCAGTATTCAGTGGCCGCACAAACATGACAGAGGTTTGAAGAGGAATTCCAGCAGCCGTCGTCAAGCCGAAGCAGAAAAGCAAATGTTTTCCACAAATTATATTATCAGTGCCTTTTACAATGCATTTGTAACCATTGTTACTATTTTATTGTTCTGCCTTTGTTGTGTTACTGTATATTAATATTCTGAGCGGTTTAGCTAGTTATTTTATTTACATGCCATGTGTTATCTTCAATACAATCAGCTTGTCTGTGCAACCGCTTGAATCACTCGTTAATTAAGAAATCATACTTTATACATTTAAATGTACTGTTTGACTTTTTTCTGTCTTGTGTTTTTGAGCAAAGCTTTATAAACCTGTTTAGTACAATCACATTTTTCAACTGTGTTTTGCACAATAAACCCATGGGTCTCTTAAACACCAAATAAACACTCATAATAGTATTTAGAAATGCATGCATCGGTTAACCAGAGTGGCGATAAAATAGTCTTATGAACTCCCTGTATGAGGTATTTGTTCAGATGGGTGGGTCAGTCAAATTGTTTGTACTCAAGGTCAATATTAAGAGTCTTCTTATGCAAACAGAACCCTTTATGTCCTATAGGCTCCAAATGGCGTATTGTTTTTATTGGTTAATATCCTGTAGCACTTAAGGGCCCTTCAGCAGTATGATCTTTAGTGTACCAAATAGAGATCAAAGAAAAGCTTTTGGCGTATCGTACTTTCACCCAAATGTTATGCAAAGCTATTTTTATATGTGCTGTATATAATTCTATGATTTGGGTTTTTTTATGCCATTGTACTTTATTTTCATGTTCACCAAACATATGCATACAGTATGCTAGAATGAAGTAAATGTTTCGTCTTAGTATTTTGTTGATTTTAAATTTGTGATTTTGAGAACAAACGCCTGTGTATTGGAAAAATCCAAGACAATTGATTAAAATAGAGATGGAACACAATAAAGGAAAACCTTTACAAATTGATATGGTGAAATGAGTCCTTTTTACAGCTGTTTCACTTAAAAAAACACCATTAAACATCCAGTCCCTTGATCGACATTCACTCTCATATCTGTCTGTCTGATCTATATGTCTAATCCATCCATCCATCCATCTCTCTGGCTGTTTGATCTGTCTTTCTGATCTATCTCGCTGTCTGGTCTATTTATTTTTATTTTTTTGTGTGTCTGTCTAATCTCTATCTGGCTGTCTGTCTGATTTATCTACCCATCTGTTGGTCTGTCTATGTGATCTATTTATCTGGTGTTCTGTTTGATCTATTTGTCTGATCTATCGGTCTGTCCATCTATCAGACTTTCTGTCTGATCTGTCTGTCTGTATGTCTGATCTATCTGTGTGTCTGATCTATCAGTTGTTCTGATCTGTTTATCAGTCTGTCTGATTTATCTATCTGTCCGTCTGTCTGTCTGATCTATCTGTCGGTCTGGCTGTCTATCGGTCTGATTTATTTATCTGCCGTTCTGTCTGTCTGATCCATCAGTCTGTCTGATCTATCTGTCTGATCTATTTATCTGGCTGTCTGATCTATCTGATCTGTCTGTTTATCGGTCTGTCTGATCTATCTGATCTATCTGGCTGTCTGTCTGATCTATCTGTGTCTCTCTGTCTATCTATCTATCTATCTATCTATCTATCTGTCTGTCTGTCTGTCTGTCTGTCTGTCTGTCTGTCTGTCTGTCTGTCTATATCTATCTGATCTATTTATCTGTCTGTCTGATCTATCTGTCTGTCTGTCTATCTATCTTTCTGTCTGTGTGTCTGTCTGATCTATCTACCTGTCGGTCTGTGTCCCTCTGTCTGATCTATTTATCTGGCGTTCTGTCTGTCTGATCTATCTGTCTTTCTGTCTGTGCCTGTGTGTCTATCTGATCCAACTGTCTGTTTGATCTATCTATCTGGCTGTCTGATCTATCTGTGTCTATTTGTCTGTCATCTATCTATCTGGCTGTTTGTCTGATCTATATTTGTCTGTCTGTCTATCTGCCTGTCTGTCTATCTATATATCTGGCTGTCTGATCTATCTTTCCGTGTCTATTTGTCTGTCTGTCTGTCATCTATCTATCTGGCTGTTTGTCTGATATATCTATTGGTCTGTCTGTCTATCTGTCTATATCTATATTTATTTGGCTGTTTGTTTGTGTCTGTCTGTCTGACTGCCTGCCTGCCTACATGTTTGTCTGTCTGTCTGTCTATCTGTCTGTGTCTATTTGTCTGTCTGTCTGTCATCTATCTATCTGGCTGTTTGTCTCATCTATCTATTGGTCTATCTGTCTAAATCTATCTATTTATCTGGCTGTTTGTCTGTCTGTCTGTCTGTCTGTCTCTCTATTTGGCTGTTTATCTGTCTGATCTATATCTGCCTGTCTATTGGGCTGTCTTATCTGTCTGTTTGTTTGATCTGTCTGATCTATCTATGTATCTGTCTGTCTGATCTATTTATCTCTCTATTGGCCTGTCTGATCTGTCAATTAATATGTCTGTCCGTCTATCTGTCTGACACTTAAAACAGTAATTTTAAAACAACATGCAATAGTTTGTCATCATTTTTTTAGATTTGAAATGAACAAGTCTTGTTCAACCTTCACAAAATCTAGTCACTATACTTTTTTTAAAAGAAAAAAAAACAACGGATTTTGAGCAAATTTGGTTCTCAAAACTGCAACAAAAAAGTAATACGTGCAAAGATGAATAACTCTCCAACGTTACGCTCTTCATGAGGATTCTGTTCTACTCCCGACACAAACTGATCCTCATTCTGTCCGCCGACCAACAGGTGGCGACAACAGCACATGATGAGGATCGCAACAGCAACAAACACTAGGAAGTACCGCAAGACTGTTGAGATTCAAGTGAAGATTTTCTGCACTTCACTTGACAGTTTGTTTTTCATTCATGATGGACGAGGGAATCCGCCATGGGAGCGACGTATAGCAGATGATCATGCGCAATGAACACCCGGAACAGTCGATTCTCTCAAGAAATAGCTTAGCTGCAGTAGCTCTCGTGTTAAACTGTCAACAAGGCACTGCTCAACTATTTACCACACTGTATGGCAATTCAATTTAAGACGTACTCTTCAACAAGAACACATCTTTGAAATGGTTTTGAAGTTTATCTTCGCCTTCAAACTCCTTTTCACAAACTAATTTAACGTTACAACTCTTCCGGATCTTCAGGAAAGGTGAGTTTAAAAACTTGATCAATTGAAAACTGATTGGGGCCGTAATTCTTCTGACAATGTAACTTAAGTGTGTTTTACGATAAAATATAGACATTTGGGTTGACTATTTTAGGCGTGTACGTATATTTCTTCACTTCTAAATGCGGATATACACTTTACAGATGATTTCTCTCATCTTTTTGACTTTATATTCTCTATTCAATTGAGCTCACACAGAAGTGATATTTACCACTAGTTACCACTAGTTACCACTTTAACTGTTAGGTAAAACAAGTAACGTTAGTGGGGATCAAAAATGTAATTCTGACCAATTTTCTTTTGTGTTTTGATGGCAATTCAACTAAATCAGTGGTGTCTAAATTCGGTCCTGGAGGGCCAGTGTCCTGCTGAGTTTAGCTAAAAAACTTTCCTCAACACACCTGCCAGGAGGTTTCTAGTATATCTGGTAAGAGCTTGATTAGCTGGTTCAGGTGTGTTTGATTAGGGTTGGAGCTAAACTCTTCAGGACACCGGCCCTCCAGGACCTAGTTTTGGACACCTCTGACCTAAATGATTACACACTTTTCCTTTTTTTTTTTTTTAAGCTGAATCTTCTCTATCCCCAGGACCCAATTTAAGCCTAATTTCAGACAAAAATGTGAATCTGAGCCATTTCAATTGTGCACTGACTGACATATCACAATCAATTTAAAAAAAAAGTAATAATTGTTTTGTTTTTTCTTCAAGAAGGCCTGCAACGATTCTTTTTTTATGACACATTTATACATTTTAGTTTCAAACTCTTGAGAACTGGAGTGTGAACATCATGTCTGTGTTTATTCTAGATCAGGGATGCCCAGACTTTTTATTATGAATGGCCAAAAAGCAAACTTGATCGAGGCTAGTGGGCCAAAGGTAAATTGCTATGGGTTTAAAAATGACTAAAAAAATTGTGTTGTATTAACCAATACAGTGCTTTTTTCCACATTTTGTAATGAACTTGTTACAGTAAAAACCAAACATTTTCATTATGACAGAATTACTTTAGTTTTTGTCTTGATTTTTTTCTGCATAGTCCTTTATCTGTTGATTGACAGTATTTACATTTTAAAAAATCTAATTTAATTTACATCATTGATTGTAATATTTAATTTCCGTTTGCTTTTTTGTAGCTTAGCAATAATACTAACAAAAAAAGTTTACGTCAGATTAGAAATGACAATCTCTGTGTAAAAGGCATTCGCACCAATCCCCTCCATTATTCGCACTCTCCTCTTAGTTGGCATGGTGGGTCAAATTAAAGGTTACAATGGGCTAACTGTGGCCTGCGGGCCTTACTTTGGGCATCTCTGATGTAGATGGAGGGAAGGGAATGGGTAAGCTTTTTCCTGTGATATACATGCTGCTCATGCAGCATTCTTTTAGTTTTACACACTACGTTATGGATTTGTGCCACACTTGTAAGTTTTGCTTTGAGAGGAGAGAATGGGTAAGATACGACGTCTCGGATGTTAAAGGTTAATTTTTTATTTTTATTTTGTAGTTCTAGGGGAAGAGTTAATTAGGTTAATTAGTTGATTTTTGTTTTAGTCTTTTCTTTTGTTTGGCACAGTCTCGTTCCCTTTGTCCTCCTTATGTCTGTTAAACTCGGTTAATTTTTTTTTTGTGAAAACGTTGTTTTCTTTCTTATTACTACTTTTGTGTGAAACTTTATTTTTCTATAAGCATTTACATCATCCACAGCTTGTTGAATAAACAAGTTCACTTAAATAGCTCTTACTTGTCTTGCTGGTCCTCATCTATTATAAATGGCAGCAATAATTACAACTGCCTTCATGCCAAAGTCTATTTAACTGATTGTATTTTAATTACATTACAACATCGATGCTCTAAAAGGAACCATATAAAATGGAAAAAACTCACAATAGCAGGTCACCTGAAGTTTATCAGTATGGGAACACCACTAGCTCGGCATATACCCTATTATCCTATATATAGTTGAAATCAGAATTTTTAGCCACCTTTGATTTTTTTCCTTTTTTAAATATTTGCCAAATGATGTTTAACAGAGCAAGGAAATTTTCGCAGTATGTCTCATAATATTTTTTCTTCTGAAGAAAGTCTTATTTGTTTTATTTCGGCTAGAATAAAAGCAGTTTTTAATATTTTTAAAAACATTTTAAGGACAAAATTATTATCCCCTTTAAACAGAACAAACCATAGTTTTACAATAACTTTGCTCAATTAACCTAACTATTATGCTCAGAAATGTTGAAAAAAATCTGCTCTCTGTTACCCAGATATTGGGCAAAAAATAAACAAAGGGGCTAATAAATCTGAGGGTTTAATAATTCTGACTTCAATTGCACATCCTAAACCTGGCTTTGAATGTGAAACCATACCTAAATGTCCCAAGCATTCAAGTCCTAAATTTAGCAAACTGCAGTTTCAATGTTTAATTTCTTGCTCAAGGACACTTTACTTTTCTATATAGCTCTCGTGTTGTTTATGGCCATTAATGTTTACAGAGCAGCTTGGCTGTCAGACCCAGCTGGGACAACATTGTATTTCAACATCTGTCTGCTCTTTGCCCTCTTCTGGCTCATGTCACCCCAGTCTGTCCTGGTCTCCTCGTGAGAAGCTGTCATCATCATGGCATCAGCCAAGCTCAAGTACCTCTCTCTGGGGGTTCTGGTGTTCCAGACCACGTCCCTGGTGCTGACCATGCGTTACTCGCGCACCCTTCAGGGTGATGGGCCGCGTTACCTGGCCTCCTCTGCTGTGGTGGTGGCAGAGTTCCTCAAGATCCTCACCTGCGTGGGGCTCGTCTTCAAGGAGAACAGTGAGTTTCTTTTTTTGTAATTCTTTTTTTTTTTTAATTAAAATATAAAATTTTTACTATCAGATTGAAAAGTGCTTTAACAACCATTACCCCGTATATTTGCACATCAGGAAACTGTAGTTTAGACCAATCAAGTACATAAATAACATTACATTTCACTTTCATTGTATTAGATGAGGCTTAAGTGTCTTAAGATTTCTTTGATGTCATATAAATAGATTTCCACACTGTCCGAATGTCCAGTTTAGCATGTTTGATCCATGCTGATGACAGTTCTAGGTACAGTATTTCCAATAGTGAATGCAACCAGTGCTTAACCGAGAGATCATAAAGGGGGTTTCCACCTCTGTACTCTGGAGCGGCTAACCAAAATTTTACAGACCTTTGGATTTAATGGAAAATGAAAGTTCATTCATTCATTTTTTTTCGGCTTAGTCCCTTTATTAATCAGGAGTCGCCACAGTGGAATGGTCTACCAACTTATCCAGCATATGTTTTATGCAGTGGATGTCCTTCTAGTCGTAACCCATCACTGGCAAACATCCATAAACACTCATTCACACACATGCACTACGGACAATTTAGTTTATTAAATTCACCTGTACTGCATGTCTTTGGACTGTGGGGGAAACTGGAGCACCTGGAGGAAACACATTAACATGGGGAGAACATGAAAACTCCACACAGAAATGCCAACTGACGCAGCTGGGACTTGCACCAGCAACCTTCTTGCTGTGAGGTGATCGTGCTACCCCCTGCGCCACTGTGACGCCTAGAATTGAGAGTTAACCTTATATAATAACAATACAGGATCTTCGCCTAAACAAATTTTTGTAACTTGAAATAAAATGTCCAGCACAGAATCCCAAAGTTTTTGCACCTCCAGACATTCCCACATCATAAGTAAAAAGGTGTCTGGACGGTCTGCTTCACAGAACTTACAATAAGGATGTGGAGATGAACTTATGATATGTCATATACGTGTAGTTAAATATGCCCTGTGAATATTTTAAAAATACATAAACTATAAAAATTAGGGAATGTATTGTCCCACACTGTTTCCCAGTCAATAGTTTTATTAGGCTGAAAGAAGAAAGGTTTGTTCTGCTTCCTGGGTATGGGTGTTATGGGCCTAACTGTGTTTAGTTTTACTCCTTTATTAGATGCTTTTATCAAAATCAACTCACAATTAATGACAACAGTACAGCACGTTAAATCATCAGAAAAGCAACAATACTCTATACAAACAATTCCATGCAAATGTCATCCGTGCCATGAAATTTTTTTATCACCAAAAGTGAGAAGAAAGTATTTTACAGTACATTAAAAACTAAAAAATTTCCCTGTCTGTGTTTTCAAACAATTATATTTGATTTACCAAAGTCACACAAGTACCAGTTTCACATCGGTCACATTAATAACAGAGATGTCACATCCATATTCAAGCTTTTTCCTCATAAATGCAAAAAATTAAAACTAAAATTAATCGTTTTTCTTCTATAGTGAGTAAACTCTTATCCTTTTGATTAGCATCGTTTCTTTTGGGTTGTGCAGCTTAATTTACAGAATTTATACAAAGTATACTGTACACTATAAACTTGCTAAATTTCTGGTCACATCCATAAGGCATGTTTATTTTCCTCATTTAAAATAAAAAAAATGTTTACAGATTTTTCTGATCCCATAACTCTGTGGTTAGTAGTTTTGAAAAAAAAATAAACCGATGTTTCAGCATAATGTTAACATCTACTTTTTTAGATGTTTTGAGTTTTGGTTGCAAAAAAAAGTCTTGGTTTGTTTATAATTGTGTAAATTTATGTTTTTTTTTATTTCAACAAACATAGAATGTATATTTTAAATGTGTTTTAAACTTGTTAAAGTTTTTGTGACAATTTTTAGTTTCTATAAAAATTCTTTAAAAACCATTTGATGATTTTCAGGATTTCAGTATAACCATCAGCTTTAAAAACACCAGAAAGAAATGCATTTTAAAATAGATATTTATGTAAAAGTTACCTTTAAATTGAAGCAATTTTACAGTGTGTTCTACACTGTTTTTCTCAATCGAGTAAATGTAGCCTTAATGTTGAACAGATGTTTTTTTAATATAAATAAAATCCTAAAATTTTACATTTAATGTAATGTCTCTGTAAACAAATAGTTACAACATATTCTTCAAGGGAGGAAGGTATTCTCAAACCTTTGTCACCTTTGACCTTGAATATTTACTCGAAGTGTTTTGTTGATGTTTTAAAAGAATTTAGAGAATGGTCAACAGCTTGTAGCAAAGTTTCAATCAGTCGTCAGACAGTTTGTATTCATGCAAACTTCAAATGCAATTGAACTGTAGCCAGTTTGCATTTACTGGTCAGATGATATGCTGCTAAACAATGATGTATGAAATTAGGGATTTAACTGCTTAAAGTGTTAATGCAAAACTGACTGTTCTGTCATTATTTCCTCACCTGTTTGAGCTTTCTTTTGAACAAATGTTTTGAAGAATAATGGAAACCTGTAACCGTTGACTTCCGTAGTATTTGTTTTTCCTATTATGGAGGTCAATAGTTACAGGTTTTTGTCTTTCTTAATAATATCCTCTTCTGTGTTTAACAGCAAAAAGAAATGCGTAAAGGTTAGGAAAGACTTGAGGGAGAGTAAATATTAAGTTTAAATTTTTGGGGTGAACTATCCCTGTAAAACCAGTCTACCCTCTTGAACCCAGATTAAACTAAATAATTTTCTCATAAAGTCTACATCATGGTGGCATGGCTGTTTAATAATTCCCTGGTAAATTATTATTGGCTAACCAGTGTGTGTGTGACACAGGTTACAGCGGCCGAGCCCTGAGCAGTATTATGAGACAGGAGATCATACACAAACCTGTAGAGACGCTGAAGCTGGCTATTCCCTCAGGGATCTACACACTACAGAATAACCTGCTCTACGTAGCGCTGTCCAACCTTGATGCTGCTACTTACCAGGTAAGATCATTTTCATCATTTAGTAGCATTTTATGGCCATTTAGCGGTCTAAACATAAAGGTATTTGCTCTGATATTAAAAATCTAAAAAAATCTGGTCCACCTAAATTAAGTCTCTTCAACACTTGCAGGATGGTCCCACATCTCCCTCACTACTCAAATGCACGCATACACCCCAATCAGACCATAGGTGGCTCTGTAACAAGCTGATTTTTATATAAGTACAGATTTAGATTTGTCAGAGATGACTGGTTCAGTTAAAATGAGGAGAGAATATTATTTGTCTATCGTAATATAGTAAATAAAATGTTACACTCATACTAGGTTTAAAGACTGGACTTGGCCATTGTTCCATGACTGTTTTCCAAGAGACACCTTATTATCAAATTTGCATCAAATATTAGTCAAGACTTGATCACGATGCTGCAACATCCCTTTAATTTTAGTTTGGATGGCATTTTTAGCTGTAATTGGGGAAATTATGAAATTGAAGAGATTGTTCACCTAAACATGGACAGATCTGTCATTGTTTACTCACCCGCAAGTGTTTCCAAACCTGTTTGTTTTTTTTCCTAAAAGTTCGTATTTACATAATATTTGTGTGTGTATTGTGTAAATTCATTATGTGTATTTTGTATACATGCCTTGGATTGGATGCACTCAGCATTTGATGATTTAAAATTATTAATTGATGTTTATAATGCCCCAGCCACATCACCCTGCGTTTCCCAAACAACGACATAGCTCGTGACTGAACTATCATAGTATGATGCATTGTTTGGGAAAAGAATGATGTAGTGACGTGTGTTTCCCAAAACCCTTGTTTTTCTGTTGCAGATGCATCGTTTGAACCATGTTAGTTATAATGTAGAATGTCTATAATGACGCTCTAAACCACAGGTGTCAAACTCAGTTCCAATAGGGCCGCAGCTCTGCACAGTTTACTTCCAACCCTGATTAAACACACCTGATCTAACTAATTGAGTCCTTCAGGCTTGTTTGAAACCTACAGGTAAGTGTGTTGGAGCAGGGTTGGAACTAAACTGTGCAGGGCTTCGGCCCCCCAGGAATTGAGTTTGACACCCCTGCTCTAAACGGAGTGGAGTAGCTACTTGTTTAGCAAAAACCCCCACAATTTTTTTGTGCAAATTATTGTTTTACATGCACACACATTTAAAAAAGATCCAATATTAGTTTTGGTAAAAACTTGCACTCGCTTTCCATATTAATTGAAATGTATATAAACGACAGATATAGGACCTACAAATGTTTCCTTTACAAATATTATTAAGAATATTTCATATAAAATCACTTAGCTAACATTTATTCTAATCTTATATATAAATCATATAAATTGTTAATGGTTGTAGGCATAATTTACATTAGGCTATTTATAAAAAAAAATCCTACTTATTAAAAATAATAATAGTTATTAATATTCATTATTATTATTATTATTATTATTATTATTATTATTATTATTATTGATGTTATTATTATTATTATTATTAAGTATGATATTGTTTTATTTTTTTATTATTATTTATTTATTTTATTTATTTTTGTTTTGAAAAGTCTACTTCTACAATTTGACACGTTCAAACCACTGCAGAAATCTTTTGACCAACAGGCCCATGTCATATACAGTACAGATAATAATTGCAAATTAAAACCATTAAGTATGCTATATACTTTTGTTTTTCGCAAGCTTTGGAGACATAATGTAAATTCCGCTTTTAAATAATCACCTTTAGCTTTCGCCATAAGCCACGCCTGTGTTCAAAATGGCATAAATGTTTTCAAAGTGCACTACGAAGGGAACGCAATTGTCTATGAAGATTGCTAAAACTGAACGGTAAAAATACTTTGAAAGGGAATTAAAGTAACTTTAAAGATTTTTTTTTTCATTTTGTTTTTAAAATCATTGCATTCTAAATTAATAGGGCAAAGGGGGGATATTTTGAAATAGAACACAGCCACGAATTATGCTTCTAACTACAGCTTCAGAGGTGTAGTTGCAAGCGTACAAGTTTGCAATGCAGTTTGCGAATTTTTGTTGTCTATACTGTCAGTGAGTGCAATATTTCGGATGAGACGTTAAACTGTGAGGTTCTGACTCTCTGTGGTTATTTATTATCCCTTGGCACATTAAAAATTGCATGGTTCTAAAGAGTAAGGGTGTGTTCTGGCCAAATTCCCTGTATTGGCTCTTACCCATTATGGCCTCCCACTCATGCCCATCCACCGAATTGGCTCTTCACTGTCTCTCCTCCACCTGCAGCTGGTGTTTGGTAAGTGCACTGGCACCATTATCCAGGTGGATGCTGCAAACTAGTGGTGGTGTGGAGGGACCCCCCTCACACAATTGTAAAGTGCTTTGGGTGTATGGCCATACACAATATATGCACAATATAAATGTACATTACTTACTACAGGGTCGCCGCTGGGTTTTAAATAATCTTAAAATGTATTAAAGATAACAGATCAACGTATCACTTTACATGATACACTACTCAATCAATTTGGACCAAAAGTCAACAAAACTATATTTTTTATTATTTGTCATTGTCTCCATAATAAATAATGTTAAACTTGTCATTAAGAAAAGAAAAAATATATTATGTTGAAAAAAGTTCATACAACTAGAGTTTTTCTGTTTTGGCACATAAAATATGTTGCTAAAAAATAAGCACATTAGATTATTTATTTTTTTATTTTGTGGCAGCCAACGGGATTATTAGAAATGATTATTAGTGTTTAGCCCTGTATAAGTCTAAAATTTAATTCATAATGATCTTAAAAGGGTTTTAAAAAGTCTTTATTTTGACTTGATTAAACCGGCAGAAATCCTGTACTAATTTATTTCAATTTGTATATTCACCCATAAGACCTAACCTGAAATTCCCCCAAAAAATGATTGGATCCTGTCTCCTATTTACCACTTAGAAATGTTCCTAAGCTTTAGGCTTTATTTGCAAAAAAATATTACGGATTATTGAGTGGTTGCAGTAGATAGAGATGAAAAACTAAGCATAATCCTGTAATCATCAATAAGTGCTATGTGAATTATATCAATATTCATGATCTTTTACATGACCTTTGCTTAATTAGAATAAACTTAATTAGAATAAAATTACATAAATTCAGGATATTGAAAATGGCGAGAAATAATTGTATGATTTTTATGATTATTATTCACAAACATTCACCTTTTAAAAAATATACAAAAGGTTAAAATGCATTGTCAGAACTATTTAATGAACGGGAAGCTGCATGGGCAAAGTCTTGACAAACCAACTTAAATCCTGATTGTCTGCTTTTTAAGCAGCTTCATAACTTAGTGGTGTAACTGATCACAAATCTCACGGTTCGGATCACATTATTGTTTTTTTTAGTCGTGGATCGGACCATTTTTGGATCAGCCAAAAAGGAAGAGACAAATATAATTCGCTTTCCAATTATTACCAAAACAGTACTGCA
This sequence comes from Danio rerio, assembly GCF_052040795.2. Classification (NCBI taxonomy): domain Eukaryota; kingdom Metazoa; phylum Chordata; class Actinopteri; order Cypriniformes; family Danionidae; genus Danio; species Danio rerio. The sequence goes on from NC_141028.1 coordinate 21,502,635, forward strand.
AGACACTTGGTTTTAACAAACAGAACCTAAAATCTGTAATTTTTTTAAAAAATAAAATGAAGAAATAATCAGCTGAACAAAAGTAAATGGTAAATTATCGAATAATTCACTGTTACTACTACTGTTAACTGTAAAATGTACAAATCTAACATTATATTTATACAACCCATATTTATTTTTAGTCTGGTTTTCAATTAATGATTCAGTTGAAACTTCAAGATTTGTCATTTTTATAGTCATTATTCAGTGGCATAATTTTGATGACTGAGTAAATATTAATTTACATTTAAATATTATATTAACTTAATCAGTGGTTTTATCTTAACTATAAACCGTTATCCCAGTACTTCTGTGTTATTTGACTGTTTCTAACTTTATGACTAACTCAAAAGACTAAAGACTGAATCTCTTTCTTGATTTTTGCATTTTTCAAACTGATTTGAATTCAGTGATTGGAAGAATAAACAAACATATTTAAATCACCATCATTTATAATTTGCTGCATGATTGCTAAGATCCCGGTCTTTTAATGATTAATCATGCAGCTTACACTGAATGCATTGATGCAGGTCAAACAAGTAGTGTCAGAAAACACCTTTAATGAAACCCACCACATCCAGTATAACCCAACCAAAACTTCTTCCATCATTATATTTTACAGGAAAGCCCAAATGCTTTCATACATGTTATTTGAATGACGCGAAAGGCGATCTCTCTGTGATCGTTACAAGTTTAGGATTAATCTACCAGTAAAAAAAAATTATTAATCCTCGAGCCATGCGAGTTCCGAACCATGGGTTGTGATCCTTACAAATCACTGATCAAAATATATTATTTAAATAGTGGATAAATCACAATTGGTGACTGTTTTTTATAGCCATTTTATTTAATCTGGGTTATTTTCATTGAATACTGAATATGCTACTGTTGAGAGAATTTCTTTATGCTGAGCTTCATTTATGAACATCAGAGATTGTTTTGCATATTAGCTCCTCTGAACTCTGTTCTCCATTAAAATAGTATTTCTAAGCTCTTTTAATGGGTCATTTTCTATCATTAATTTAAGGTACTTGTGCGCACAATACAGGATGATTTGATGACTTATAAATTCTTCTAGTGCTGTATTTATATTTTCAATTTCATCTTGTGATAAGTGTACCCCCCCCCCAAACCCCACACACACAGACAGTTAAATGTAAACCTTTTTTGGGTGCTATATGCATTTCAAGGTGACGTACCAGTTGAAGATCCTGACTACAGCCCTGTTTTCTGTGTCGATGCTGGGCCGCAGACTTGGGGTTTACCAGTGGTTGTCTCTGCTCATTCTCATGGCTGGTGTTGCATTTGTACAGGTATCTTGGCTTGATTTTGACTGGCAATGAAACACTTAATTTTGCTGTAGTGTTTGATGCCTGATTTGTTTGTTTGAACAGTGGCCTACAGACTCTCCAGCAGACCCTCAGAAAGAGCATTTGACAGCTGGCTCTCAGTTTGTGGGCCTGGTGGCTGTGTTGGTGGCCTGTTGCTCCAGTGGGTTTGCTGGCGTTTACTTTGAGAAGATCCTGAAAGAGACCAAGCAGAGTGTTTGGGTCCGAAACATCCAGCTTGGTAAGTGTGATCTGACAGAAAATGGCCGGTATAAGATTCTGATGATATGTTAACCTTGCATAAAAATATCTCGGTTTTCAGTTTTTATGTGATCACTGCTCTAAAATATATTCTTTTAAAATGTCTATAAATATAATAAATATAAAAAACTATTTAATATTTTTCCCCTTTGAAGATGATATGTTTTATTTTGAGAAACATTTAAAATATTTTGGAACAGTAAACATGTCAAGCTAAATAACTCGAATCATTCGCTTCTGCTGTCTTCATTACTGTCAAAAACACAGATTTCTGTACTATTTAAAATGTCATCTTTGGATATATTTTCTGCTGGAGATAATGTTGTCCTAAAAGATTTTTAAAAATAAATAAAAATAAAAATTGTGAATAATTTTTTTTTACATATACCTTAGGAACGGTATAGCAGAGGATTTTGGCTGTTTTAAAACCCTGACTTTTCTAAACCACAGTAAACCTTGAAACCAGTTATCGTCCCATGCCTATTAAACTACACTGTGTTGAGCTATTATTGAGATAAAGTTGTTGGATTTTATTAATGTTTTGCTTTTTTTTCATATATATATTTTTAACTCATTAAAATATTATTTAACCCTAACCCTATACATACACACAGTTTTGCCCAAACAGCTTACAAAAGTTGATTTTCATTATAGGTGCCCTTTAAAAAAATTGATAACCAAAATTAAAAAAATCAGACCTGATAAAATACTGAATCACTGATCATGAATTAACTGCTTCACAATGATGGGCAGCTACACATGTGTAGGCTTTGTAGGCTACCTGTGTAAATTTGCAAACCACTATTGCAGAGGCATTTGCATGTGTAGTCACTCAATAAAGTGTGGTTTCAGTATAATGAAAGCCTCCTCATATGAAGGGCATGAAGTGTGATGCTCATCCTCAACATAAACATGCTGGTGTTTGGATCAAATTAACACTTTGACACTTCTCCTGCAACAATTACCTGATAACACGCATCACTATGACACACGCAGTCTATTTTTAGACTAAACCTCTGTTTACCATCTTTATAATCTCTGGTTCTTAAGGCAATCTTACATTTCAGACAGCTGTTTTTATTTCTTTCAGCTGAATTCTAGCAAAACAGCCTGAGGTCACATTCAGGAGCTAAAAGTGTGTGTGTGCGTGTGCGTGTGCGTGCGTGCGTGCGTGTGTGTGTGTGTGTGTGTGTGTGTGTGTGTGTGTGTCAGTCTTGCCATGTGGAGACTCAGTGCAGGGTTTATTTATAACTGTCAATGTGTGAATTGAGCGTCTGTAGTGATTCACCTCCTAATGTGAACTTCTGTTCGTCAGGAAGAACTGAGCCAAAAAAGCTTCCCTGTTCTTCAGCGAGTAGCAGCGTAACTTGATAACCTATAACTTGATCATATTAGAGTTTATACTGTTATTGAGTCTTTGATTTTCTCAGAATGAGGTCATTTATTTATTTCCTTGTATAAATATGCTGCCATTTCTTTATCAAATACAAACTAGACTTTCTATTTATTGAATATCCTGAAAAGCATTTTTAGTGTGTGTTTTAAAGTGTGTTTTAATCTCTTATATAACCCTTGTTAAAACAAATGGGACTATGGGTAAAATAAAAACTCTCATTAATGATAAGCAGTGTAATTATGTAAAGATTTTAACATAGTCATTCAAATATGTGAAGGATTTAGTATTCATAGTGTATTTTTTCATATTTATTAAGAGATAAATAAAGCCTTATTGCTGACTTGAAGGAGAAAGAAAGTGTATGATTTTTAAAAATTAAATGGCATCTTAAAAATTGAAAAAAAAAAAATACAAAAATGTAGCTGCAATCAGCAATTATTGGGGTAAAGCAGCCCAGCGGCAACATCATAAACAAGCACGGCATAATGCTACAGAGCAACTGGAAAATTTTTGTCAGCATAGTCTGAGCCAAATTTGGTGGAAATTGGGCTAACGATCTATGGAGAGTTCAAAACAGCAGATTTTCAAGCAAATTCAAGATGGTGGACAGGAAGTCGTGTCAATTAGGGAATAAATTATATCAATGTTCTCTGTATGATTCAAGGAATCTGCAAGACCAGCCACATGACAATAAACAAAACTATTCAAAAGTTATTTGATCCATTTTGCATGATTTCTATTGATAGAATTTAATTGTCAGTTTTGCTTAGAAGGTTGTGCAAACTGATGCACCAAAAAATGCTGAAGCTCACTTCAGGCCATGTTTGTGATCACACACACCAAGTTTGGTGTGAATGTGTTACTGCCTTACAGAGATAACACCTTAAGTCAATTTTCGAAAGCTCTAAGTTAGATTTGTTTGCAAGTTATTCGAAAACGTTTGGTAAGCATGCTCTGTAGATCATGTGATTTCAGTTTTGGTGAAAATTGGACAAACGTCCTAGGATGAGTTTGTACAAATAGGTTTTGGGAAAAATTTGTAATGGCAGAAAAATTCATATGGGTGAGTTTGAATCTTCATGAGCCAAAAAAATAGATTGTAGCCTATTGGGTTCAAAAATGATAAAGATAAACATAAGTGAAACTTTAGACAAGTGGTAGTGCTAGAGAGTTTGAGTTAGAGAGTCAGAATTTGTTGTGGTTGAAGATCACACTATCCTCATCAGTGTGTCAAAGTTTGCGAAAATGCTGCAAACAGTTCATAGGGCTGCCATAGTCTCCCAGACCGGAAGAAGAAGACCGCACCTTCTGTGCTTAGCCAAAAATTAAAGATGCGTTACGCTAAAACTTTGATGTTTAAATGTATATCTGGTCTTAATGTGTCCCCAAGTTAATAGTGAAATTCTGCAACTGTAGTTCTCAGCATATTGAATGCTGTGGTTCTTTGTATGAAACAAAAACCAGATTGCATCTCCTGTGCACAGGCTTGTTTGGCCTGGTTTTTGGTGTCTTCGGGATGTTGGCTTATGATGGTGACAGAGTCCGAGAACATGGAATGTTCCAGGGCTACAACACACTGACCTGGATAGTGGTCGCTCTCCAGGTGAGTATAAACACAAATGTTTACATGTGAGCCAGAAATTTACAGGGGTTTCACAATGAAGAATAATCCAACGCAAGAGCTTTTCTCCTGCAACACATTAATGTGCAACAATGTAAACTGATTTCTTTCCCCCACAGGCTCTTGGAGGGCTTGTAATTGCTGCTGTCATCAAGTATGCTGACAACATACTGAAAGGCTTTGCTACATCGCTCTCTATTATCCTCTCCACATTAATTTCATATTTCTTGCTTGAGGACTTTGAGCCTACGAGGTACTTTTTATTTTTTTTAAACCTTCTTGTGAAAAATGTGTTCTTTAAATGAATTAAAATGTTTAGTTCATTTTAAAGGGGTCCTATTATACTCTTTTATAAAGTGTTGATTTTGTTTAGAGGATGTAATAGAACATGTACACATGCTCGGTGGTTTGAAAACCGCATCATTTTTCCTAATTTTAATTTACATTTTTAAAATAGCTTTCACCCTAGCCCCTAACAAAATGTGATTGGTTAGCTCTCCCAGTCCATTGTGATCGATGAACAGAGATGCTATTTCAGTACCATATCTCTGGTCCAAGCAGCAAGTTCGATCTGTTTCTCAGTGAGTGGCGATGAGCCACAGAAAGACAAGTTTGTTACTTGTCAAAGGTCAAAGCCTACTAGTGTTTTCAATGAAATAATGTTTGTTTTCTATTGCAGACATTTGAATACATCAGTAGTAGTCAACATTTAAAGTGATTTAAAATTGCCATAAGACAAAAATGGGTGTTGTTTTAGGACAACTTTGATGAAAGGTTTTGAACAACTTCAAATGTTGACTACTGTTTGTACTAGCATAACATTTATGGTTTGTAAAATACACTCTGATGTCTATGGAGAAGTCACTGATAATCATTTTACACAATCTAACCTTGTCTCATTTACATCAAAAACAGTTTAGTAAACTAAAACGTGTGTAGTCTATTGTTAAAACAATTTAAAGAGCCACTTACTTTCATGTCATTTGTGAGAAGTTGATGAGTTTACTTGTTGTAAATCCAGCAGCTCTAACCTCATCAGCCATCATAATTCAGCTAATATGTTCATTATTAAGGTGTTTAACTTGTTTGTACGCATATTTGAGAATCGACATATCACAATATAGTTTAATATTATTATTATTATTATTATTATTATTATATTGTGAAACCTTTACAAAATTGAATATATCAAGACATGTCTGAGTGGTAACATGATTATTTTGCCTCTTCCCACCCATCAACAATTCAAATTTCCATACACTGTAAAAAGATGCAGGGTTCCACACAATCGATTTGTGTTGGGACAACATGAAAGCATTTAGTTAATGTATTCGTTTTGACTAATTTAAGTGGATTGAACATAAATCAATTTAGTTGTTGCCCCCCAAAAAACTAAAAATGGTGTTTTAGCTCATTTTAATAAACATACATAATGTTTTGAGTGTAGTAGGGTTGGGCGATGTCGACCTATTTGGCATCGTACAATGACAACAATGCCATCGTCCATCGCAATGTTTCACATTAGACATAGGCGGCAGTGAATTATTATTTATAAATAATTCATAACAAATAAATTGTTTGTAGCCTACTGTTTCGACTACCTGACCCACATGGTCTTTGTTTTACCCATAAACAAATCATAAATAAATAAATAAATAAAGATAAGTTATGATGGCGTTAACCAACTTGGTTGGTAAAAAAAGTGCGCAACCAACAGCATCTGAGGTTTTTGCTAAAATTACTAAGTACAAGTGTGAAAGCGAAAGATTGAAGCAGTTTACTGACGCTATGACACATTACCTGATAGATTCAAAAGACTGAAAAGTCATTAGATAGAGACAATTAAATATTATGCTTAACAACTATAGTGAGACGCAATCCAGCAGCACATCCTTAATAAACTGTCCGACGTTGACTGCTTTCTGTTGTTTTGTGCTTAAAGCACTTGCTGAGTGCTAAAGCTCAGAAAGGTCACATATGCTAGAGCTGCATATGACAGTGTGTGTGTGGTCACGTGATGTGCGTTTTCAGCGGTAGTGTGGAAGGAGGGCTTTTCAGAAATGCTAGATGAAACGCCAATGTGGATGTGGATCATTTTCATTATTAGTTTCATTTTAAAACTAAGGCGTATTGGTGTAAACGGAGCCTAAGTGTGTATTTTTCGTGAGTGGGTTGCTGCTGCGAGGGAAATTATATATTTTTGACCCAAACGTAATTACAATTTAGAAAGTGATAAAGCTTAATAGGACTCCTTTGAATTAAACTAAACTAAACTAAGAATCTACTTCTTTTTTTTTTTTGTCTTTTTTCACTCATGTATTTTTTTTTCACATAACAGCGTATTCTTCTTGGGTGCAATACTGGTCATAATGGCTACATTTCTCTATGGTTATGAGAACAAACCGCCATCCAATCCAAGCCGAGCATGAAAAAAATGGATGAGGTGAAAGTGGAGTGGAATAAAGGGATGAATCGAGTGGAAGGACGGAGAGTAGCAGAGGAGGTGTTGAGAGCGGGGAAAAGAGATGGATACAAGGTTGGATAACAAGCTATGGCCACTGCTGTGCAGTGCTGAGCTAAAGCACACTGGGTGAAATGCTCTGGGCCTCTACTTTCAGTCTAACTCTCGTTTCGCGTGAAAAAAACATTAATCTACGCTAATCAAATTAATGGGTGATGGATAAAAAACACTTTGTAACGTGCCATTTTACAAATGTTTCTGGATGCGCTGAGAGCTTTTTTTTTTTTTTTTTTTTTTTTTTTTTTTTTGGAAAATCAAGACAAAGGACAAAGTTATCTAATATGTCAGAGCTTTTGGATCGTTATAGTGGCCCGGAGTAATTCGCCACAAATGAAACTTGAATCTCTCAGAAACCTGGCAAAGGAGATTCGGTTTCTCATGAGATTGTTGCATCACTGTATTTTTTGTCATTATTCAAACTGCTTACAAATATTTTATGTTATTTTAATTGGGTTACTGGGATAATTTGGAATGGAGGGAATAATTGACCTTTGGTCTATATAATGTAAACTTTTGATATTATGGTTATCATGAAAATGAAAATAACAAGGCTTAGCTGGTTTATTTGTGGGAAGTCATGATTACAGACTATTTTATGGATTACCTCTGTCACCAGGCAACAAAGAATACTTGAGTTACTCCGTTATATATGCAAGGATGAGCTTTTTTTTTTTTTAGCAACTTTGCACTATGTGTGAAGCTATATTAGTATCTGTTGAGGAGTGATATGATTATAAATCAGGTGTTTAATGATTTTTTTTTTTCAGACAGTACATACATTTTCACCAGGGCAGCACAAAAGGTGTAAACGACGCATGAAATCATATTTTAAAAAGGGTACAAATGTTTTTCAGTTCCATCAAAGAGACGTTTTTCAGACGTTTCCATGTTTATTTGATCAGTCAGCACATTCTAGCTTGCCCACACACTGTGAAATCTCTATAGAACAATAAACTATAGCATTTAAGATCAGCATTTGAATTTGTTTAAGTCTGTGCGTCTTGCAGGGCACCTTTTTATACAAATCCAATGGCTTCCTTGGATCTGTTGTTGGATTAAGGAGTTACTGTGATTTGTGCAGGCGCAGGATCCTCTTTCAAAGAAAAGGAGTTGAGTGTTTGTTGTGCTTTTTGTGTGTGTGTGTGTGTGTGTGTGTGTTTGTGTGTTTGTGTGTTTGTTTGTTTGTTTGTTTGTTTGTTTGTTTGTTTGTGTGTGTGTGTGTGTGTGTGTGTGTGTGTGTGTGTGTGTGTGTGTGTGTGTGTGTGTGTGTGTGTGTGTGTGTGTGTGTGTGTGTGTGTGTGTGTGTGTTCGTGTGTGTGTGTGTGTTCGTGTGTGTGTGTGTGTTCGTGTGTGTGTGTGTGTTCGTGTGTGTGTGTTCGTGTGTGTGTGTGTGTTCGTGTGTGTGTGTTCGTGTGTGTTCGTGTTCGTTATTTCAGTAGGCAGGTCCGAGTGGTTTGCACCTCTCTAATGAGTAGCGGTGGGAGCTGGTGTTAGCAGAATTGTTCAAATCTTTCTCTTCCCCTTGGTGGATTCCCTCGCCCCCAGGTGAGCAGAACTGTGAATTAGTTGACAGCTCCAGACATTCTTAAGCTCAGAGATTTAGGCAGTCAAAATCTTTTCATTTCCATTGCATTGTAATTCGCGTTTCAGATTGTGCTCGGAGGAACTGAAAGTCTTACATTTCTTTTCGTTCTTCATTTGTGCTTTGCTGAAACGCAAACCTGTGTGATGGTTAGGATTTATGGTTTTCTTCAGTTTAGTTGTGAGTGAAGATGCTATGCTGAATTCAGCTGTACTCGTTCTGAAGTCATGCATTCAAGCACAACATTTTCTCTCATTTTGCAATATTAGCCGACTCCTAGCTGACTTGGAGAAAAGGTTTAAAAGATGAGGATGTCATTAAAGAGATACTTCACCAAAAACTTGAGCTTTGTATGTAGGCTTTTTTTTAAACAAAGATTTAAAGTTTTTTTGGGAGGGAATTATCAACTTGAGAGTTAAAAGAAACAAATATATACAGGCAAAACAAAATGATAACCTATGACTACTAATGTCGATAATTATTAATTCAAGAATAATAATTCAAGAAATTCTATTTTCCACAGACGTAAAGAAAGGCATAGAGGTTTGGAACAATCTTCAGATTAGTAAATTATTACAATGTCCATTTTTGGTTTGAGTGTCCCTTTGTGTTTTGCAAATGTCTGTATACACTACCTGAAAAAAGTCTATCCAAGTTTTAGAAACCACAAATAATAACTTGATTTTTAGTTGATCATTTGTTATCCGAAGTGTCTTATATGAAAGGCAAAAGCCTTTACATTAGGCTTATTTTACCAAAATAAACTATGATCATGTCTTGATTTTTAATTATTTAGTTAGGACAATAGGTCTGACTTTGCATAAACAAAAGTCTCTTTACTTAACAGAAACAATGTTCAGTATAGAATATAAAGTCAAAGTGCAAGAATTAATATTGTGTTTGACTCCCATGAGCTTTGACGACTGCATCCATACATCTCTGCAGTGACTCAAATAACTTATTATTAATGTCTGGAATGGCAAGAAACATATTCTTGCTGAACTCCCAGAGTTCATCTAGATTCTTTAGATTCATCTTCAATGCCTCCATCTTACCCAAGACATGCTCAGTAATGTTCATGTCTGGTAACTGGGCTGGCCGATCCTGGAGCACCTTGACCTTCTTTGCTTTCAGGAACTTTGTGGAGGCTAAAGTATATAAATAAGTATATAAAGGAGCACTATCCTGCTGAAGAAATTGCCCTCTCCTGTGGTTTGTAATGTAATGGGCAGCACAAATGTCTTGATACCTCAGGCTGTTAATGTTCACAGGCACGCTCCCATACTGAATGTAACCCCAAACCATGATTTTTCCTTCACCAAACTTGACTGTTTTCTCTCAGAATCAGAATCCTGCAGATGGAATCCATGCAGGTTCCATCTGCAGTATTTGTGATGATTTGGATGCTGTTTAACAGATGATTCATCTGAAAAATCTACCTTCTGCAATTTTTCCAAATGCTCAACTTGAAGTCAAGTTCTTATTTGCTGCTCTTACCACTAGCATTGATGGCAAGACTTTTGTCAAGTAGTGCACATAATTTTTTTTAATTCTTAAGTCTGAGGTTTTAAGGCGAAAGGGATTGTTCACCCAGACTATCATTGTTCCAACTTGTTCCGACTTGGCTAAACAGGTTATTAAGAGACTGTTGAATACTAGTCTTCCTATTACAGGTTCACAGCCTTGTGTTCTGGCAGCAAACCATTGACATTTTTAAACAGTTTTGTTTGCTGAAGTCACATGACTGATATGTTTTTAGGTTGAGGTGACAGATTTCTGTTTACACCTGGTATTTTATTGCATCTCCTGTGTCCACTTTGGACTACTTCCTGCTTTCTCTAAAGGGAGGGTCTTTGGGCAGGGCTATGGATGCACTTTTTCTGATCTTTCAATCTTTAATTGTAAAATAAACTCAATGTAGGGTAAAGGGCAACAACAAAACCGAAAGAGGAACCGCTTTCCTTTCTGCTCTGATAGCCTTCACCAAACGCTGTTGGGTTGGGTTAGAATCCAGACTGGAAAGAGAAAAGTGTGATAGAAGCAAAGTTCTGAAACACATTCAAAACAAATGATTTGCAAACGTTTTGCAGCACCTGTCACTAGAAAGACATAAAGGTTTGAAATGCAGGAGACTTGGGTTAAGCATGCAGAATTGTCCTTTTGTTTATAAGCTGTTCCTTTAAGTGTCTTTAGGGCGATTCAGAACCAAATGTCTTCAAAGGCAGCAGTGTGGATTTAAGGCAAATTGAATATTTTGACAGCCTGCTACTTGGAGGGGATCACCACAAGTGGTGGTCCTCTCTTAGGTCTCCACATTAGCACTTGGGCATCATTAGCGTTGGGTTTACCCAGAGCGTTAGGAGGAATCTGCTCCATATGGGTCAACACTTTGGGCTGATCCTGGTGCACCCGGCCGATGAGTCTTGCTCGAGAGCTGAGCGGCTTTGATGGATCCACAGCAATGTCCACTTTCATCCTCCACTTTACTGTCTGCAGGAGGATCTTCTCCTGTGTAGTCACATTCAAAGCCACCAGCCATGTGGTGAAGCTTTGGTCACGTTTGATCCGTGTGAGCAAAGGCACATTGCTCTCGCTGACCGGGACGGCCCATGTTACGCTGGGGTAGAAGTTATCATTCATGCTGACAGTGAAGCGTGAGGGTTTGGATGTGGGTCCAGACAGGGTCACAGTTTCCGTTGTGTTTCCGTACCAGGGGTAACTCAAGCCATCGGAGTCGCTGATAGCCTTCACTAGTCCTTCTCGTAACTCTGGCAGCTCCCAACTTGACCTGTGGGAATGAAGGTTTAGATGTTAATTTTGGCCCACTTCTGAATTCATTCTTGTTCTTGAAATGCGTGTTAAACTAAATATTTCTGCTTAGGATTATGGAAGTATTTCTCATATAGCACAGTCATTATTATATGTGAAGTTTTAACGTCTTTTGGATTAAATTAAACCAAGGTCTTGACTCTGGCATCATTTAAAAATCCCAGGATGTCTTTAAACAAAAGAGTATAGGGTTTAACCCCAGCATCCTGGCAAAGTTTGCCTGCTGACCTGTCCATTACGGCCTCCTAACCATCCCAATATCATAATTGGCTTCATCACTTTCTCCTACGATTGCCTTACAACAAGGTCACTGGTTCGAGCCTTGGCTGGGTCATTTGGCATTTCTATGTGGAGTTTGCATGTTCTCTCTGTGTCCATGTGGGTTTCCCCTGGGTGCTCAGCTTTCCCTCACAAGTCCAAAGACGTGCTACAGGTGAATTCGATATGCTAAAATTGACCGTAGTGTATGAGTGTGTATGGATGTTTCCCAGTGATCGGTTGCGGCTGGAAGGGCATCCACTGCGTAAAAACATATGCTGGATAAGATTAGATTAGATGATTAGATTTAAATTTATTGTCATTACACAAGTACAATGCAACGAAATGCAGTTTAGGTCTAACCAGCAGTGCAAATGCAGGACACGGGTATAAATTATAAAGTGCAGTTATAGAAAAATTATGGCGATATTTACAGATGGATGTACTAGCTATGAACAGAGATGGCAGCAAAAGAATCACTGATGGGCAGAGTTGAAAAGGGAGACAGCTCTGGGGAAAAAGCTGTTCCTCAGTCTGCTGGTTTTTGCCCGGGGGAGCCTGAAGCGCCTGCCAGAAGGCAGGAGTGAAAACAGTCTGTGAGCAGGGTGAGAGGTGTCTCTAAGAATACTGCGTGCTCGGCGCAGACAGTGTTTCTTCTGGATGTCCTCTATGGCTGGCAGTGTGGTCCCTGTGATGCGTTGGGCAGTTTTCATCACCCGCTGCAGTGCCTTACGCTCGGCAACAGAGCAGCTTCCATACCAGACTGTGACGCAGTCGGTCAGGATGCTTTCTATTGTGCAGCGGTAGAAGTTCACCAAGACGGCTAATGAAAGCTGGTTTTTCTTAAGTTGCCATAAGAAAAATAGACTCTGGTGAGCCTTCTGGACCAGGCTGGAGGTGTTGGTGATCCAAGAAAGGTTCTTTGAGATGTGGGTCCCTTGGAACTTGAAGGATGAGACAGGCTCAACGGCCATCCCATTGATGTGGATGGGATCATGTGAGCCTGTTCGTCCCTTCCTGAAGTCCACAATGAGCTCCTTGATCTTGTTGGTGTTAAGGAGCAGATTATTGTCTGTGCACCAAGTGGCCAGATGCTGTATCTCCTCTCTGTAAGCCATCTCATCGTTATTGCTGATTAGGGCAATCACTTTGGTGTCATCAGCTAATTTGATAATGGTGTTGGATCTGTTCACAGGCCTACAGTCGATGGTAAAAAAAGGGAGTAGAGGAAGGGGCTCAGCACACAGCCCTGTGGTACACCAATGTTGAGTGTGACTGTGGTGGAGCAGATGTGGCCTGAGTTGGCGGTTCATTCCATTGTGGTGACCTCAGGTTAATAAAGGGACTAACCTGAAAAGAAAATGAATGAATGAACTCTGTCTCCTCCTCACCAATCAGCCGGTGTGTGGTCTGGTGCAATATGGCTGCTGTCGTGTCATTCAGGATGCTGCAGACTGGTAGTGGATGAGAAAAAAAAAAAAGTGTACAGCGCTTTGAATGTCCAGAAAAGCACTATATAAATGTAAAGAATTATTATTATTGTTATTATTACCATAAATGTGGTTTAGAAAGTTTATAAAAAATAAAATATTTTATATTACTTCTGTGTTGGTAAAAAAATCACCTATTGGTTTCAAGGCTGTTTGCCCAAAATCAACACTTTAAATAATAAATGCTGCAGTATATATTCATTTAAATATAGATAAAATATTTAGGATAGTCAGATACTAAAATGTAAAACACAATGCATGATAACTTCTGAAAATCGACCAATTTTGTATATTTTTAGACCTTCACTTACTAGACGGTTGCAGCAGTAAATGAAGTGTGAGAAACCCATTTCCTGTCAAAGGGTTTGACAGGGGACGAGGCGTGACAAAAAGGCAGAAGTACAAATTATTAGTTATTTGGTCCTCAGTGTGCACTACAAGTAGCATAACAAAAAGTGTGAAATAAAATATTGTCACTAAATTTGAGAACTAATAGTGTTTTTCACACAATAATTGCAGTACGTGGCCATGACAAAAAAAAAATCAATTTTTGTGACCCCAATGTAATATAATATACACTAGCTGACAAAAGTCTTGTCGCCTAACCAGGTTTTAGGAACAACAAATAATAACTTGACTTCTAGTTGATCATTTGGTATCAGAAGTGGCTAATATGAAATGCAAGCCTCAGGTTATGCTTATTTTACCAAAATAAAATATGATCATGCCTTAATTTTTAATTTTTTAATTAAGACAGTAAGATCTGACTTTGTTTAGACAAACATCTTGTCCCTTAACAGAAATAATGTACAGTATTTAGATTATAAAGTCATGCTGCATGGGAAAAAGAATTATTATTGTGTATGACTCCCATGAGCTTTGCATCCATACATCTCTACAATGACTCAAATCACTTATTAATAAAGCCATCTGAAACGGATGGACTCCCAGAGTTCATCAAGATTATTTAGATTCCTCTTCAATGCCTCCTCCATCTTACCCCAGACATGCTCAATAGACATGCTCAATAATGTTCATGTCTGGTAACTGGGGCTGGCCAATCCTGGAGCACCTTGACCTTCTTTGCTTTCAGGAACTTTGATGTGGAGGCTGAAGTATGAGAAGGAGCGCTATCCTGCTGAAGATTTTGCCCTCTCCTGTGGTTTGTAATGTAAATGTTTTGATACCTCAGGCTGTTGATGTTCACATCCCCTCTGCAAGTCTCTTGCATGCCCCCATACTGAATGCAACTCTAAACCATGATTTTTCCCTCACCAAACTTTGTTGTTCTGTGAGATTCTTGGGCCCATGCGTGTTCCAGAAGGTCTTCTGCAGTATTTGTGATGATTGGGATGCAGTTCAACAGATGATTCATCAGAAAAATCGACCTTCTGCCACTTTTCCAAATGATCAACTAGAAGTCAAAATTATTTGTTGCTCTTAGAACTCAGATTGAGGACAAGACTTTTGTCAGGTAGTGTAATCTATAATATATAATAAATTTTCATTTTCATCATTGATTAGTATGAAAAGTACAATAGTTTGTTTTATATTGCTTGTTTTGGCAAATTGCACGCTAACCAATGTCCATCAGTTTGACCTGCAACAAAACATGACAAGCAAACAAACTACGCTGTTGAATGTATAATAGAAAGGAGATGCTGAGTCCAATAGTGCAGATGATAATTGGGGTTAATGATGGCATTCATTATCAGGGTCCCAGCTGCCAGTTTAAAATGACTCAGTGTGAGAGGACGTTAATGTGGCTGGGTGTTGTTAGGTATGACCCGACGCTGGCATTTCTTCTTCAGTACAGCACCATCTGTGTCACAGAAAACCCCACGCAACCACCCGCTCAGGCAGTGATGCACTCCCCCACACACATGTCCACACCTCCACACAAACAGGCCCCCCCAAGTAGCATCCAAAGGGCCCACGTCACGAGTCACAGGGCTGGTGGGTGGGTGTGAGAATGTCTCCATCTCTCGTTCTCCTGCGCTGGATTTATTTGTAGATTAAGCAGCGAGCACTTAATTGCATTTGCCTGTAAAACGAAACTCTGTTTAGCATAACCACACTGATGTTTCAGAGCAGCTATTCTGTTTTTATCCGCCTCTCCACGTCTGATCCAGTGACAGGCTGTGAAACTCATTTGTGGGAGTATAAATGAAAGCAGTGACTGATGAAGGTGCAAACACTCCTCCCCTCAGGCACTGAGCTGATGTATGCATACTCTCTGTGAATATAAATCACTGGTGCACTGCACTCAAGTTATCCTGTGCTGCACACACTTTAAGGTCTTGATTACATTGAAGTCATGCATATCGATTATAGCTCTACTTATAGACTGTTCATTCTGATGACATAACAAATTCAACGGATTTAAAGAAATATTTTTAAAAATAGTAGTTTTAAAATAATTTAAATTAAGCTTACTATCAAAAAGACTGTTGTATGTTTGTGTGTGTATATACACTACCTGACAAGAGTCTTGTTGCCCATCCAAGTTTTAGGAACAGCAAATATTAACTTGACTTCCAGTTGATCATTTGGCATTGGAAAGTGGCTTATATGAAAGGCCTCGACATTAGCTTATTATACCAAAATATAATATGATCGTGCCTTGATTTCTAATTATTTAATTAGGACAGTAAGACTTATACAAAAGTCTTTACACTTAACAGAAGTAATGTACAGTTTAGACTCCCATGAGCTTGGACTACTGCGTCCATACATCTCTGCAATGACTCAAAAAACTTAAAGTCTGGAATGGCAAAGAAAGCGTTCTTGCAGGACTTCAAAAGTTTATCAAGATTCTTTGAATTCATCTTCAATATCTCCTCCATCATCTTACCCCAGTCATGGTCAATAATGTTCATGTCTGGTGACTGGGCTGGCCAATCCTGGAACACTTTGACCTTCTTTGCTCTCAGGAACTTTGATGTGGAGGCTGAAGAATGAGAAGGAGCACTATCCTGCTGAAGATTTTGCCCTCTCCTTTGGTTTTTAATGTTATGGGCAGCACAAATCTATTGACACCTCAGGCTGTTAATGTTCACATCCACTCTGCAGATCTCTTGCACGCCCTATGCTGAATGTAACCCCAAACCATGATTTTTACTTCACCAAACTTGATTGATTTCTTTGAGAATCTTGGGTTCATGTGTATTCTATCTTTTGCAGTATTGCAGTGATGATTGGGATGCTGTTCAACAGATAATCACAAAAATCTACATTCTGCCACTTTTACAAATAATCAACTTAAAGTCAAGCTATTATTTGTTGCTCTTACAACATGCAAGTTATAACATTCAAGTGTTTTAGTAGATTTCTTAAGCCATAGATACCATATAGAACCAATTTTTGTTTTCTCAGAAAAACTTTTAGTGAAAAGTTCTTAAAGGAACCATTTCTTTTCTAAATGTAGGAACAATCTAAAGAACCCTTTACTTTGATGAACCTCTTGTTGAACAAAAATGTTCCATATGGTTAAAGTTCTTCATGGAACATGTATTTTAAAATAATATAAGCTTAAAATTGAGGTATTTGGTATTACAATAAACTACAAAACACAGCAGCCACATCAACTATGAAAAAAATATTGTGTTTTGTATTTTGAAAATAATACAAAATACTTTTGCATGGGACATTTCTTCACAAAACTTTAAATCAATAGGCTTATTCAATCAATCCTTTCACTATTAAACTGACTTGGTAAACAATGTTTGATAGCAACAGCTTTTCTGGGCAAGTTTAAGTCAGTCACTGTAGGACTTGTTTGTATGTTGTTTCTCTTATATTTTCTCAGCATATACATCAGCAATTCACCCAAAACTGCTATTATATGTGCAGTTTACTCATTCTCCCAAGGTTTTTTCAGTTCTTTAACTGGAGGAGTCTCAGTTTACCCTCTTAGTGAACACCAGTACAACATCTTTAGCTGTTTAATAAAGTTCATCTGAATTTCCAGCTGCAGCACTGAGACAGAAAATGATCATGTGCTGAAGGCTCCCCATCCTGTTCTTAAGGAATGATATTTTTTTCCATCTCATTTCTTAAGCAAAGATGCATGACTTCGAGCATTGACTACCTTCTTAAGCAATGTTCTGTTCTGATCTCAAGACTAGATTAAAAAAAACTGAGAAAGCATCAATCTGAGTCCGCATTTTTATGATGTCATCAAATAGACTTCTTACAAAATATTTTAAAAATACAAGATCCTTAAGTATTGATACAAAATGTTGAGCCATTTTCATAAACTCTTTAAAATACTGATTACAAAATACAATTTTGCATTTAAAATACTTAAATCATAAATGCTGCCAATTCCTGCATATTAATGTTGTTTTGGTGAAGAGCAAGTGCAGTGAGAGTGTTAGAACATGCCATGGTCTTATTAGTGGTGTAGAAAATGGCAGGTTTTGTTCTAGTAAAACTTTGTAACTTTATGTAAAATGTATGAATCATGATTCAAATTACTTGCTTGTATTCAGCGTACAAGTATTTAGCAGGCTATCGTTGATATTTATGCAACTTGAAGTTTTATTAACAACCTGGCTAATTGTTTTTTAAAAACTTGACAGGTTGAAAGATAACCTAGTGTGTTTGTGAATTTTTGGCAGGTGACTTTATTTAAGTTGATAATTGCTTATAAATCATTTCATTTATCAAATTTAGCTGGAAATGTGTCTTTGGTTGAAGGCAAAGACACTGAATAATGACATGAATCAAGCTTACATGCCGAGGTCTCCATAAGTGTTGTAGAATTCCATCTGAGTGCACGCTTGAATCCAGCCCACCACCCAAGTCTCGTTTCGAGGAATCGGCGGCATTACTATCCGGGCGGAGGCCTTGAAGTACGGAGTTTTGTAGCGGAGCACTATTGGTGAATTCTCCTCGATTACTGTCGGACAATGGTCAATAGTAGCAGACACGTCGTAAACAACTATGTTCTCGCGCTTGATTCGGGGCTTGCAGGCGACGCTCTGAAGGCAGCCCATTGCTGGACGTTGTCAGAATCAGGATGAACAACCAAACAAGAGTGATTTTATATGAAGATATTTTATATTGACGAAAAACGCATCAGTAAAATCTCATGTCCAGTCAATGCGCCAAACAGTTACTCTTAAATTAATAGGCTTAATGCAGGCTACTGAAAAGAAAATAAATAAACAAGTGTCATTCAAAAGCACGTGTTTTTTTCCAGATCAATTGCCATTTTATGATCCACATCTTATCAAGCCGCTGACTGGTAACTCAACAACAGGTTGCAAGACCTCCGACCATCTCTTCATCTTTGCTGTCCCCATGCCTTTGATTGTCACTCGCGGTTGCACTTTAAGATTGTTTTTGTCTTCAACTTCAATCTGATACTTTTCCTTTCAAACCCGCATGACCTTTTGCAGCTCTTCGCCCTTTCATACGTTTCTTTCTGGTCCGAGTTTTCATGTCACAAGCGGAGGCAGAGCAAAAACAGTCAGGTGTGGCGGACGGCTCGCCTCGATAAGAGGTGGTCGCGATTCTGTTTTTCCCGACTGATGTTTGCGCTTTCGGAACAGCAAACAATCTCAAAGTAATACATGATTCACGACAGAGGAGAATCCGTGCGAAGGAGTGTTAAACGACGATTTGTTGTTGTCGATCACATCACATTTGACGTTCCGTTATAGCGTGTGCTCCAACAGTAAGAACAAGGCATCCACATAAACACGCGAGGCATCCAAATGATATTGCTTGCATAAATATAAAAAGCGTGCACTGTCAGTAGGACTGTTACACGGCTAAATAGAAACAGTCCTCATCTCCGTTGTCAGCGCGTGCACGCTCCGCGGTCGCTGTTCAGTTGCTGTGGTGCTGAATGAACGGTCAGAGGCGCGTGGGAGTTCCAGAGCACGTTCAATCCTGCTCACGTACTGTAGCTCTCCGTTCATCTGGTTGGGCTTTTGTCAAACGGAGAAAACCTATGCATTGCAGTAGGCTAATGACATGTAAAATGATATAACAGTTTGCACCTGTTGATTTAGTTGATCTTAAAAAAAACTTCCTTTGTAAGCTTATTCCTAATGTTAGCATGCAAGTCTTGTTGATATTTGTAGTTATGCATATGTAGGCAAGGCCTTATTATCTTTATTCTTTCTTAGACCTGTGTGACACGCATGCTATTAGATGTCAAAGTGTTTTCATAACATTATACATAACGCATAACCAAATCTCTCTATGTTATTTTCTGTAGCTATTTTTAAAGATGGTTTAAGAACTGCATTCTTACCCTTAATGGAACCATGTTTTATTTTATTTATTTAATAATTATATAATAGTTTAGTTTTTGTAGACATAGAAAAACAAAGAACAGACAGACAAACCCATCATGAAACGATAATCTGTGCAAAATGTAAAATAAAACATGAAAGGAGACAATGGCGACATACAAGACTATGACCTACAAGGGAGAAAAAACCCAACAAATATTCAGAAATTAAACAACACTATTAGTCGTTACGGTGAAAAACTGGGTCCCACATTTTCTCAAATTTTACAGAGCTCCCAGATGTAAAATGTAAAATGGAGTTGAGTCCAAGAAGCCAGTCAGAAAAAAAGAGGCCTAACATTTTTTTTTCCAGAAACAAAGGATACCCAGACAGCATACAAATGTGGGCCACTTTAGACAGTCTGGTCGTCTTTTGGCCTTGACGAAATGAACGTGAGCCTCAAGTGGCCCACTTGTACAATGGCAAAAGTGTGCCAAAGTTTCCAATTCATATATGGGCCATTTAAGGCAAGGATTTGGCACTTATAGCAAAATGTAATCTGTATGTGAACCTAATGTGGCCCATGTGGAATCAATTTGGCCCAAATGACAGTTGGCTAAAATATGGTATAGTCATTTGAGGGTAATCTAGATCTAAACCCAAAGTAGCTCACATGTTTAGGTGCAAATGTGACCCAGGTATTAAGAATATGTGGGACACTTTTGGCAAATATTTGGCAAAGTAAGTTCTAGCTAATGTGACTGTGAGCCTAAAGTGGCCCCGATGTGATATGACTGTGTTCCAGATTAGGGTCAGTTCTGGTTCATTTGGTTGAATTCTGGCTGATATGTGGTATTGCTATGGCTAAATTGTGGCCCAGATCTGGCAAACAGTGTCATCATTCTATGCGGTATGTGGGCCGGATGTAAGTGTTTGGTGTGGGCTGGATTTAAGCCACATGAATTTTGCTATCTGGGTAAGTTTTTATTTATTTATTTTTTTAAGCTATGATCGTGTCATGCTGAACAGGTAACTGTACATTTTAGTTGAGAGTCTCCAAAAAATCTGACCAGCCAAAAATTGCTATCATTGGGTCAGGCAGCAAAACACAAACATAAACCCTAAGAAAGAACTGAATTTTTTCTAACCCAAAACTCTGAATTTGAACGCACGCCCAAAAAAGATTTGCTAAGGTATCCTGGGCAGCTTAACATTTGGCGCATGTGGGGGAAACCGAGGGATATAATTTACTAAGCTCTTTTTTAGAATAGTGAAGTGTAATACTTTGTACTTAATAAAGTTGTGTCTAGAATTTATAGAACATGAATAAACAGATAAAAGGTATTGAACCCAACCAGTCTCAGAGATTAAAACCCCTAAGTCTTCTTCCCAAGTGACTATCACAATCTGTTCTGTTTTTAAAGAGGTTAGACCCTTATAGCATTTGAAGAGTTTATATTTCAATGGACATAGTTTCTGGCCTGAAGGTACCTAACAAAATGAAAAGGAGGGGGGTTGAATCTTCAGCGAGGTGCAGTGGAGTAAAGTAACAAATTACAAATATTCAAATTACTGTAATTGAGTAGTTCTTCTTAGAAATTGTAATTTAAAAAAAAAAAAGTCATTTAAAAATGTATAGGCAGGGTTTACATGCATGATTGTAACAAATAGTAAAGTAATTTGGCTACTTGTTTTATTTTCTAATTTGATACCACATTTTGAGTTATTAAGAATGAAATTACTTTTAGGATTCTCTTTAAGGAAACATGGTTTTGTTTATTTTTTTATTTTTTTTATTTTTTATAAAAGTAGTTCAAAACTACGGTTAAACCTTGATTAAAGTTTAGCAGGTAATGATATTTTACGCTGATTCATCATGCATGAAGTTTGAACCCTAACCCTAATCTTTTTCAAAAATTCCTATAGGAGGGGGAAAAAGCAAAACTACTTTCAGAACAAACACTTCTAAAAAACTGCAAACACCCATACACTGTGGAATCTGTGTAAATATATTTATTGTCAGGATCTTTGATTCAAAAACCTTTATGTTTGTTAGAATTTTCAAAGAAAAATGCACTACAAAGACTAACAGTCCTCAGCAGTTCACCTTTAAGAGCATAATATAGAAGTCTATCTTACCTCTGACATTTAGAGATACATTTTCACTTGCCGAACTGAAAATAATAATTACCTTTTGCAACTTTGATCCATAATGCTTGCCCTCGTCTATTAGCACAGGGGAGATAATACAGTGCCACAGACATGTTCCGCTTCTTAATTGATGGCTTTCTATGTAACCATGACAACCACCATAGATGGACTGTCGTCACTAAGGCCGATCTTGTGTCAAATTTATCCATCAGGGAAACATCACAGTGAAGAAATGGCTGGTATCTGGTTCTGTGTGTGTGAGGTCAGAAGATTATTGTAATTAGTGAATCTGAACTCTCAGGAATAAAACACTAGAGGAAATAAACATGTATAGGTGTGAGTCACAAAAGAGATTATTGACATGTTTTCCATTTGTAAGTTCCTTTACATAAAAGCATCTGCTACATCTGTAAGTGACTATCTGTGCTTCCAGCTTTATTTTAAATCCAAATGAATGATATAGACCAATATCTGATGCATGGAGGTAAATAGAGAATATTTAAGATGGCTACCTTCATTTTGCTTGTAAATGCGATTTGCACATAAAGATGTCTCAGATATACTCTATACACTCTATACACTTTATTAGGTACACCTGTCCTACTGCTCGTTAACGCATATTTCTAATCAGCCAATCACATGACAGCAACTCAGTGCATTTAGGCATGTAGACATGGTCAAAACAATCTGCCGCAGTTCAAAACAAGCATCAGAATAGAGAAGAAAGGTGATTTAAGTGACTGAATGTGGTGTGGTTGTTGGTGTCAGACGGACTGGACTGAGTATTTCAGAAACTACTGATCTACTGTGATTTTCACACACAACCATCTCTAGGGTTTACAGAGAATGGTCCAAAAGGTAAATATCCAGTGAGCGGCAGTTCTGTGGGCGCAAATGCCTTGTTGATGACAAAGATCAGAGGAGAATGGCCAGACTGGTTCCAGCTGATAGAAAGGCAACAGTAACTCAAATAACCACTCGTTACAACCAAGGTATGCAGAAGAGCATCTCTGAATGCACAACATGTCCAACCTTGAGACAGATGGGCTACAGCAGCAGAAGACCACACCGGGTGCCACTCTTGTCAGCTAAGAACAGGAAACTGAGGCTACGATTTGCAAAGGCTCACTAAAATTGGACAATAGAAGATTGGGCAAATGTTGCCTGGTCTGATTAATCTTGATTTCTGCTGTAGCATTCGGATGGTGGGGTCAGAATTTGGCGTCAACCACATGAAAGCATAGATCCATCCTGCCTTGTATCAACGGGTTAGGCTGGTGGTGGTGGTGTAATGCTGTGGGGGATATTTTCTTGAAACACTTTGGGCCCAATAGTACCAATTGAGCATCATGTCAATGCCACAGTCTACCTAAGTATTGTTGCTGTTTCATCCCTTTATGACCACAGTGTACCCATCTTCTGATGGCTACTTCCAGCAGGATAATAGGCGAATAAACAAGAATCATCTCAGATTGGGTTTCTTTAACTATACTCAAATGGACTCCACAGTCAGCAGATCTCAATCCAATAGAGCACCCTTGGCATGTGGTGGAATGGGAGACTCGCATTATGCATGTTTAGCCGACAAATCTGCAGCAACTGCGGGATGTCATCATGTCAATATGTACCAAAATCTCTGAGGAATATTTTCAGTTCCTTGTTGAACCTATGCTATGAAGGATTAAGGCAGTTCTGAAGGCAAAAGAAGGCCCAACCCCCTGGTAGTAACGTGTACCTAATAAAGTGGCCGGTGAGTGTATAATACACACTCAAACTATTTTTGCTGATTATTCACTTGTTAACTACTTATTTAAAATGAGTTGAATCAACACAATCCTTGAGTTCATTTGGGGACAACTTAATTTTTTATGTTCAATCTAATTAAATTTGTAAAAATTAAATTAACTTAATTAATAGGACAACATGAAGGAATTGTGTGGAACCCAGATTGTTTTACAGTCCATGATTTCATGGCAATGTTACATTTTGGCAAATTGAAGCAATCATGGTGGCACACGCTGTTTTCTCCACCTTTATTCCACAAGTAAATGCAATGCTTTAAAATAGTTTGCAAGAAAGTTTGGCTTATGTCATTTATTTACATGAATACTGCAACCAGCAGAGGGTGCTAAAATGGTTTGGCTTTATTTTTCAGGATGTGTGAAGTACATTTGAGTGGTGTTCCAATTAAGAGGATGCATCCTTTGAAGGTTGCATTAAAAAGAGAATTGCATCTTTGTGTTGCAACAAAGCCTTTCCCAGTTCAAAGGCTCCTTCAAATGCTTGCTCAATTGCAGTTTTTATTTTTTACTTAATGAAGAATAGATGAAATGCTGGTGATTT
The DNA here is from genome assembly GCF_052040795.2 of Danio rerio. NCBI lineage: Eukaryota > Metazoa > Chordata > Actinopteri > Cypriniformes > Danionidae > Danio > Danio rerio. Next base: position 21,526,702 of record NC_141028.1, read on the forward strand.
TTAGAGAATATTGCAGAAGGCTTACCTTGTTCTGTTGATATCAGTTCGAATACACAGTAGACTGTTTAAAAAAGGGAACATTGACTCCTTGGAGGGATTTTTTTCATCTATTTTAGGGCTGCACAATATTGGAAAAAATCTAGCATTTTGATGTTTTTTTTTTTGCAATATGTATTGTGATATGAATACAATTTGACATAACTTAATATCTCTGTTTGGAAAGAATTTATAATGTTAGATTGATTGGGATGATTCTGCAGTGGGAGTGATTCTCCATAAAATCTAAAAAACAATCTATAAACTTTTTGGGGTCGCCCACCACATTTTTATTGTGGTCTGCGCTATTTGCAGCGCATTTGTGTATTTGCACATATTGTATTTTCACGCATAACAATCTATAAATACAACCAATAAAAAGATACAATTGAAAAAGGGTTTTATCATTTACAGAATCTAACAGTGTTCAAGTACAGTAACTGAATGATTAAAATAGCAATAATTCAATAAAATGAATCTTTGTTAAACTCACAAATGGTTCAATTTCTTATGCCTAAATGCTTTTAAGGTCTTTATACAGTCCCAGTTATCAAAAACACAAGCAAATGATGAATTCTAATACAATCTCAACTTTGCATGTGCTCGCGATGTGTCTATTGCGAATGCTCACATTGATGAAACGGTATATTGTGCAGCCCTAATCTATTTAAACATTTAGATTATTTTTGTCTTCTTTACTTAATTTAGCTTAAAGAGCCCATATTATACATGAAATAGGGTCATATCTTGGTTGTAAGGGTCTCCAACAACAGTCTAATATGCATGCAAGGTCAAAAAACACTTTCATGGTCTTATAATCTGCATTTATTTTTACCTAATTATCCCAGCGACTTCTGTATGAATCGTCCAGTGATTCATTTGTTCCCAAACCCCTCCTTAGCGCGAAGCTAATCTGCGCTGATTGGACCAATGACAGTCTGTTGCGATTGGTCGACTGCCTTCAGTCAGAGTGAAATGCCAAACAGCTAATCGGCAATATAAAAGTAATCACAGTTCATACACGCTCGATAGTGTAGGCGTGGATTTTAGCTGCCAGTGGGTCAATGTAAATACAGACGATGGACTTGAAAATTCAGACGACTATTTTATTGAGCAAAAACTCCAAAAACTGTCGAGGAGATCACATAGCTTGTCTCACTCTGCTCTTTTCACAGACACAGACACACACACACACACACACACACACACACACACACACACACACACACACACTGCCCTCATCCTTGCGCGCGCACACACACACTACTCCTCCACGGAGCTCCATAAACAAAGCAGCACGCGTCGCGTTTTTAACGTGACTTTGCTCACGATAAGAGAATATAGCCAGTTAACCTGATACAGTACACTCGGTTACAAGTAACAAATCACAACTAAATACATTTGCAAGCTAGAGTCAACGAGGCAACAACTTTAATCCCACGTACTTACACTTGAGAAATGGAGGAAGAAACTAATCCTGACGTCCATCAGTAAGTTACTCTTTACTGATCCTTCCTTTAACAAACACCAATGAAGTATTCTTTGTAGCATGTAGTTTCCAGTAGTTTCCAACTGCTTGGTTACAATGCTGAGGTTTCATCTTTGGGTAGAGACTCAATATATCCATCTGCAGTGTGACTTCAATCGACTGGCATGTTTGTGTGCGTGTGTTTGTGGGTGTGTGTGTCTGGGTTTCTGCGTCAGAGGGCGGGGCCTCAGGTTTGAAATCTCCCGGGTTTGCGCGTCCACGTGAATAACTTGGTTTCGTTCATACGTCATGGCGAAACACCTAATGACTCGGTATCAAGGCGACTCGTTTGAAGCACTATGAGTCGACTCTTTTATAGATGAATCAACCGTTTTAAACACTGTATTCTTACAGATTTAAGCCGGATAAGCTGGATACTTCACTTCACTTAGAGCTGTGTTACACACTACATGGAGGGGAATTTTCAAAAACCCATAATATGGGCTCTTTAATTTTTTTCTTTTATTTATTCATTCTTTTATCAGAGGGATTTGTTTTTTTTTGTTTTTTTTTGGGGGGGGGGGGTATAATTGGAAGTATGATTGAATTCATGTTGGCATTGTATATATCATAATGTATCCTTTTTTATGGGAAAGAAAGAGTTGGTTTAAATTAAGACAATCTGTAATTATTCATTTTGTTTTGCGTACTGCTATGTGTGGTCTTGTTTAATATCAATAAATAAAAGGGGGGGGGGGTAGAATATGGCAGATGAAAGGTTTTTTTAAGAAATGTAGTTTACCTTATAATGATACAAATTCTATAAACTTTAACATAAATGGACCCTGTTCAGTAAAGACTTTTCTGTTGCTTTTCAAGATGAAGGCTATATGGCTTGATTGTCCTTTTTTACAGTACTGGTCCAGCCTTTACTGCTCGTGTGTGCCTTGATAACCAATCACATTACAGCTTTTACCTCACTGAATCTGAAGTGTGAAACTGTCAATCGCTATAGAATGGGTATTAAATATATCCTATATGCTGCAATGTGTGATGTGGTGGTAGGTTTTTCTTCTAGAAATGTACAAATTCACAATTTACTCATTAAGTCACCGAAACATAAAGTATATTTCCAATGTGACACCAAATGTATGTTTTTATTCATTTATTTAGTTGGTTGGGTGGTTTGTTGGTTATAATCCAAAAAGCATTCCACCTACATCTAAGGCAGGGGTGTCCAAACTCCTGGAGGGGCAGTGTCTTGCTGAGTTTAGCTTTAACACACCTGCCAGGAAGTTTCTAGTATATCTAGTAAGAGCTTGACTAGCTGGTTTAGGTGTGTTTGATTAGGGTTAAAGCTAAACTCTCCAGCACACCGGCCCTCCTGTGGGCTAAATTTGCATTTACCAAATTATCCACCAGGGGGAGACATTGATTCTGAGAAGTCTGAGTGTTTCTTTTAGGAATGTGTTATAGTCTTAGTTTACACACTTTCAATTTTTGGAAAATAATGCTGAACATTTTCTGTTTTAATATGACATTTTTGTGATGCATAGTCGGCATTTTCAGAATATATCTGCGAGACAAAATGACAATGGAAAGAACCTATGTAAGTAAAGAAGTAGTAAATGGAAGTAAAAAATCTTTCAGCTTTCTTCTATCAGATCATGCTTCTGCTAGAGTGGATTAGACCTCAGACAGAAAAAGAAGAGCCTTTCAGGCAGCCTGTTTGTCCCATGGCCCAGTGCTAATGGACAGGCTAAGATGGGCTGTAATCCTTACATGGGTGGGTAAATAATCCAGGCCTGCTCTTTCCTATGCAGAGCAGGTCTAGACCGCTTTAGCACCTATTTAAACTGTGTAATGTGACTCAGAGGAGGGACAAGCACTAAAATCCTCCTTTAGTAAACAACTAGACACAAAATCCATGTAATCTAAAGGAAACCAGGGCTGAGGTGTAGAGAAGTAAAATCCCTAAAACATTTAATGCTGTGCTCAGTAGCTTGCTTGGTGTCTTTTAAGGTGATGGAAAGTGTGTGTGTGTGTGTGTGTGTGTGTGTGTGTGTGTGTGTGTGTGTGTGTGTGTGTGTGTGTGTTAGTGGGTGAATTGTGGGAGGAGCAGAGAAGGTGAGGAACTCATCAGAAACCTGTTTGAATCTGACCTTTCTCCTTTAATGAAATGTCGTAACGATAAAAGACGAGAAGTGTGTGTGTGTGTGTGTGTGTCAACATAGGGCCTGTTTGTTAGTTTCAAGAGAATGTGGGCCTAGTTGTGTACGTTTTCCACCTTTTCCCTCCTTTTTCTCTGTCTTTCTCGATGTAATGAAAGGTTGGAGATGCTGAAGCTCCATCTCTCATCACTATTCAATGCTCAGCTCCATCGCAGATGCCTGGAGACCAGGACTCCTGCCAGACTGTCAGGCTAATTACATTCAGTCCTTTCACACTGTTCAGAGTAGTGTTTGATAATTAACATTTTCTGAGAAGTAGAAGAAAATACAACATTGATACTGATAGTTGATCTCTAGTTGCATGTTGTCAACTTAAAAAAGGGATGCCGTTTAGGAATATATTGGAGTTTTAGTAAATTGTGCTTAAAATAACCTTTTTTGTTAATTTGTAAAGCTTTTTAATGACCTAAATAACCATTTTCCACTATAAAGAGCCATTATGGAATGATAAAGTTTCATGGATGATAAAAGTTCTTTGTTGAACCATCATTGTCAATAAAGATCCTTTATTTTTAGACTTGTTATTTAACGCTTTAATTGAAAATATTTATAATGTCTCCTATTTAAAATTTTCAAGTCATTTTTCTTGAACTTTAACCAAAATTTTGTAAGTTTTTTTTTAGGCTATGAGCGTAAAGACAAGAACAAGTGTCTGTTGAAAGATAAAGCTGGAAGAAGAAAGAAGGCCCTTGTGTTTTTCGCAGTCGTCGCTGTCTCTCATCTCATCGTCTTGTTGTCTCGCTTGCGTCACATGGTGGGTCTGACCATCTATTTTTAGATTTGCAAAACAGTTTTGTATTGGTTCTTTTTTGTGTGATTTTCAAGATTAGATTGATTGAGAATATACATTATGATATATTTATTGCACCTTTTTACTTGATAGTGTCTTTAGCATGTAACTATTTTTTGCTGTGCTTTAGGACACCTAGGAGTAGGGCTGCACGATTCTGGCTTAAATGAGAATCTTTATTTTAAGCAAAACTTCTACTGTTGATTAAAATGCTAAATTTTGTATAGACCTGGAACCGTGTACATTAATAGACTTGTTCTGGTCCACAGTAAAGTGATTACATCAGAATACTACTATTCTCTCTTGTAAACAGTGTGTCAGCTCACATGTAATTTTGCCGTTACATGAAGACAGAAATAACATTTTTTGGTGAATCATTGACCTTATAAATACAATATGCTGACTCTTTCAACACCATTTGGAGGTGTGAAGACTTGTAAAACAGCCCATCTGCTTCTCTCCTGAGCTTGAAAATATGATTGGCTGAATCGTAGAGATGCTGGATTAAGATTGTGTGGGGGGAAGAATCAAGATCACAATCTTTATTCAATTAATTGTGCAGCCCTGCCTAAGAGCCTCTAAAAGCCTTTTTTGGTGCTAAATAGATGCAGACACATTTCGTCAGTCGGTCAGCAGTCTGGGCCAGCTAACGCTCTAGGAATCTCCTGCGCGCTCAGGGCAACAAACCCACTGAACCAACAAACCCCCCAAAATCTACAGCATGGAGATTCAGGTTAAATAACATTCATTTTGAGATTTCTGAAAGGTGTTCTTATTATATCTGTTAGTGTATATTTGACATGTTATGATGCAACAGATGTTCATGATTTGTCCCCATATGGCTTCTAAACTTAGTTTTACCATCATCCATGAGTTTCCCTTGTACAAACAGAGATCCTATAGGACACAGTGGAGGATTGCTGACTCAAGTTGAAACAATCTTGCCTCAAAGGTAAGACCCTTGAGAAAAGCACTGAACCTATAACTGCTGTAATGGCTGTGTGTGTGTGTGTGTGTGTGTGTGTGTGTGTGTGTGTGTGTGTGTGTGTGTGTGTGTGTGTGTGTGTGTGTGTGTGTGTGTGTGTGTGTGTGTGTGTGTGTGTGTGTGTGTGTGTGTGTGTGTGTGTGTGTGTGTGTACTACAATACATGAACACATGTCACTCATACTCAAAAAAACAGTCAAATTAAAATACGGTCATCGTTTATCCTCATCTCATTCCAAACCTATAAGACTATTGTTCTTATTTAAAATTCAGATAAAGATAATGTTAGTCAATTCTGGGAGATCTCTGTCCCTCCACTGAAAGAGTTTTTGTCTGAAGCTTTGTCACCAAATCATCCATTTAGAGATCAAAAAATATATCCATATCGATTGAACCATTAGAGTCTTCTAGAGAGACATGATTATTTTATACAATGAACAATTTTATTTTAGGCTTATAAATGGTGAAATGGCAAACAATGTTTTAGGCGTTTCAATTTGTGAATAATTTTTTAACAGGCTTTAATGTTTTTTTAGAACAGGGGTTTTCAGGTTGGGGTCTGGGCAACCCTTTAGGGGGCCACAAGGCAGTGCCAGTGAAAATATTGAGGGAACATGTTAATGTAACAAGTAATTTTAAAATAAATTATCCAAATTTTTATTAGGATAAATACACATGCATTAGTTAAAAGACATCTAAATACAAAATGGAATAAAAACAATTTAATTCTAAAATTAATAAATATAAATAATACAATTGATCAGAATTTGATTACAATAAATAAATCAATTAAATTGTTATTTAATATATTTAATAAAACAAACGAATGGATCCAGAAAAGATTTGACAAAAATATCTATATTTCTATCCTTTTACAATGTAGAAAATGCTAAACAGTTGTCAGCCACAGGTTTAGAACACAAAGTACTTTCTAATATTAAAAACTTTTATAGGTTTGAAATGTGTTAACAATTTCAATTCTAATTTTAGTAACATGCATGACTTTCTGTAGGATTTTTTCGAACCAAAAAAGTCAGGTTAGTCTGATTTTTGGTAATGAACTGACCATGTTTGTTTTAGTGAGTATGAGTTCTCATCTTCATGCATGGCTGCAGACCCTGAGGGTCAAAATCACTTCAAGCGCTGTCATTAAGAGTTTGTTGATGAAATCAGCTGATGCATGTTTCTAAAAGGATGTGCATTCAGTTGCATAATTCATGTTCTAATCTTTACTTTTTTACTCTTATAAAATCACAATTATGTTCTACATGATGATAAACCATGCAAATACACACTGTAAAACCCAGTCAAAAAGTAAAAAACAATCAACTTTAATAAATGAAATGAGTGTAGTAAACTCAAAATTTACAGAAAGATAATTCTATTAATTTGAAAAGAGTTTTGAACTATTGAAGAAGAATTGTTGAAGGCAATGAGTTTAGTAAATACCTCATTACTTTAACTTAAATGGAGGTACTCGCACCACGAATCACAGTACTTGTATGGATTTGTTTTACTCAAATGGTTTGAGTTGCCTTAACTTATTAGATTTTACAGTACTTAGTTGGTTTGAGTTCTCTTCATTTATTGGCTTGTACTGTGCTCAAATTGCTTCAGTTACTCAAATGGATTAAGTTCACAGTAAACATTAGGGTTAGTTTTTGAACTTGCTGTTAATGGTTTGTTGCAGTCAGTTTCCTCAATTGGTTTGAGTTACCTTAACTTTTTGTGTTTTACAGTGCAGGCTTGCATGGAAAGCAAGCCTCCAGGATAAATGCATAAAAAGGTCATTTAGATTTTATTTTGTTATCTTACAACAATTTAGAGTTTTAATTTCACTATTTATACTTTGATAAAAAGCAGTTCCTCACAGTAAAAAAAACAAAAAGCAAATTATGCAAGATATAAACTTGGAAGTGCCATAAAAAATCTGAATTTGAGCTTATCTCCTATAGTTCTGATTCTCTTTAATTGTTTTAGTTTATAACTTGCAACTGCAAGAAGAAAGCAGAGCAGTGTGATCTAAAACTTTTTCATGGCAGTAACATTAATTCATGAGTTTGACTATATGGATGAGCCTGCATAATAATTGTAATACTAATTAAGATAGACTATTGTTGAATAAAAACACTGAAACTGGTACAAATGATTTCTTATTTCAGTTCAACCTACACTTAAGGGACTCTATATCTCCTAGAGGGAAGCGGTTTATGATATGGAAACAAAAAATGAGTTGCATCATTCAGAATCCTAATTTAGGACACAATTCTCATAGTGATTTAGTGATATCAACAGGTGTGTGGAAGGATTTGCTTTCAGGGTAGAGTGAATGACCACTTTCAGATAAACACATAAAACAGGCATAAATAAAACAAACACATTAATAAAAATGACAGCCAGCATGTTGTTGTGGACACTGAAGCATCAAGAGCTACAGCAAATGTTCCTGACAGTAGTCCTTTGCTCAGAATGTTGGTGACCTATGTGTAGTGAGCCTACTAAGTGTGTATATGCTTTGTGTTTTTATGTGTGTGTGTGTGTGTGTGTGTGTGTGTGTGTGTGTGTGTGTGTGTGTGTGTGTGTGTGTGTGTGTGTGTGTGTGTGAGAACCATGTTGGAGCGCTTTAGCGAAGCAGCGTAGCGTGCAGTACAGGAGTGATGTGGGCTGAGCCGACCTGACCGAGCCCCGGCCCTCCGCTAATCCTGCCGTTTTCAGGAGCCCTGGCCCGTACTTGATGAGCTTGGGTAAGAAAAGGGGCAGCTCTTTCTCCCGTTCGCTTTTCCCTCTTTCGCTCCCTCTCGCTCTTTCATTCTCTCTCTCTTTTTCTCATGCACCCCCCTCTCGAACCCCAGCCCTGCCTGGAGCCAGTGTGCAAATGAATGAGTTCCAAGTGTTTACTCAGCAGTTCTGTCCCTCTCTCTCTCTCTACCTATTCCTTCACATCTCTCTCTCTCTCTGTCTGTCTGCTCTGACAGATTGAGCTGAATTTAAAATAACTTCTAACATGAAATTCAGCTAGATGACAAGGTTACAGCTAGATGTATTTATTTTCTGTAGTTGCTGTGTTTGGAACACCCAGGGTTAAAGTTTTATAAAAGGTATATTTGAAGGTAAAAGGGTGTAAAAATACTACTGTAAAAACCCGTTAGTTGTTAATAATTTATTGTAGAATTTTATTATTATATACAGTGAAAACCTGAACTAATGGGAGATTTCATATCATTTTACAGAACTGTTAAATATATTGCATTTGAAGTGAAACAGAACACATTGATTTACATTGAAATAAATACACTATACCTTTTCAGTGGGTATACACGTAAAACCCAACAATGACTTTTATCAAATGAAATGAGTGTAGTTAACTCAGAATTGACTGAAAGTTAATTCTACTCATTTGAAAAAGAGTTTTGAACTCCGTGTTGAAGGTAATGAGTTAATTAAATACTTAATTACTTCAACTTAAATGGAGTAAGTTCACAGTACTCGTATAGATTAGATGTTAACTCAAATGTTTGTAGCAATCGGTTTCCTCAAATGGTTTGAGTTGCCTTAACTTACTGGGTTTTACAGAACTCAGTTGGTTTGAGTTCACTTCATTTCTTTGGTTTTACTGTGCTTAAATTGCTTCGTTTACTCTAATGAATCAAGTTCACAGTACTCATTAGGATTAGTTTTTGAACTTAAATGGTTCGTTGCAATCGGTTTCCTCAAATGGTTAGAGTTACCTTAACTTTTTGTGTTTTACAGTGGATAGATGGCTCACAACATTTTTAAAATTGAATTTATTTACTTTTTTTGTCATCATTTATGTATGTTAGGGTTTTATATGGCATATTGTTCACTTATGTTTATGCATTTTTGTGTGTTGTGTTCTGCCATGATGATATTTTGTGTGTGTTTGATACACATTATATGGACCATTTGCACATGGTAATTATTATGTACTTTAGGTTACAGTAATGTGTTGGACTGGTTTAATATGAGACTTTTTTCTGGCATTTTTCTTTTTAAGGTGATCTCAAGTCTGTTATAGTCTGTGAATTTTAATAATTTGTTTATTAATGCTGTTTTTTAAGGATTTGTTGTTGTTGCTTCCAAACCTCTATGATAAAGCAACCAAATAGCTGCCTTTATTTATTTATTAAGTATTTTTTTAAGAATGATGACAAATGCTCATTTCACAAACCACTTTCACTAAGAAATTAAATGATTGTTTTTTTTTTTATATTGGATTTATGTGCAAATATGCATAATTGAATGTGCCTAATGCAGTGGCTTTCATACATTTTAAGTCTTAAATGGACAGTTCACCAACTCATCACTAACTCATGTCTTTGCACAATAAACATGGGTGAAATAGTTTTCCAAAACATGCAGTTTTTTTGTTTAATATAACATTTAGTTTAAAAGCCATTCAAAAATCATGTTAAAATGAATAGTCGTTCATTTAGTCAGTCTAAGACAGAGATGCTCAAACTAGGGCCTGCAGCATAAAGTTGGCCCATGGTAACCTTTGATTTGGCCCTCCATCCCATCTGTGAAGAGACAAAGAAGAATAGTTTAGACGTGGACATTTCTAATTTAATACAACCTTTTATGTGTTTATTTCATTGTTTAACTACAGAAAATCAGCTAACTGAAATTAAATGTTTCAATTCAAATGCTGTAATTCACTTTAACATGTACATGTTTAATAAATATATTAAAACATAACAGTTCAATATCATGTTTAATAATAGTCATCACAGCATGCAAAAAAAGTTTCATTACATTAAGTTTCTTTTTATTTCTGAAACCTTACTGACCCCTTTATAAAAGAAAAAAAGTTAAAAGTTAGTATATAAGAATTGGTCATTTTTCTGAGTGCAATATCTTTAAGCATCCAACTAAAATGTTTCCAGTGACTTTAATTTCATTTCATTTTCCTTGAGAATGCATCTAAATCAAAGGGAAACATGAATTTAATCCAGTATGACCTCAAACAAGACCATTATATCATGCATCATTATATTCACCTTTATACCACATTGTTTAAAAGTTAATTAAGGCACATTGGCATCATTACATCGCTTTATGTGTATGTATGTATGTGCATGCAGGCATGTGTGTGTGTCTGATAAGAGAGTAATATGATGGGGATTACGGTGAGATGGCCGGCCTGGGGCTGCTGGATATTGGGAGGAGGGGCTGTTTCCTGGCTGTAGCCCTTGTTTGTCTGCCTGACCTGGCAGCACTCGGGGCAGATCCTGCTTGGATACAACTCTGATCCCACGCCTGTCTGAAGCTGTTAGCCAGCCGCTCTGTCGGGCTAGCTGGGCTTAGTGCGTCTGGGCACAGGGAGGGGCATAAGCTGGGGCCGCCGCATGCTTTGTGCTTGGGCAGGGGTGAATGCTGTTCTGGCTCATGACTCTGGTCTTATTCATCCCACCATTTCTTTCTTATCAGTCAGAGCTCAGTACTGTCTGTCCCTATGTTCTCCTCTCTAGTTTTACATCACTTTTTTTTTAGCTTGGTGTAATCCAAACATGCATTTCAAATCAGCTGAATGTTTGGAAAAGTTACTTTCGGGGTGACTTTCTACCTTTTGACCTTCTAGTAGATCCTTGTGTTGAAAAGCAAAGCCCTTGTAATTCCCTAATAGGTTTAACTATTCATTTTCAGCTAAAGAGAATTTGTGCATGATGCTGTTGTCTTTCTGCAATTTGATCAGGGAAAGCCTGTGATGTGATGCCGTATTGGCGACCGCCGTTCTGTAGTTTCAATCTAGAGAATAAAAATAAACCAGTAGTATTTACTTAAGATTCTGTAAAGCTTTCACAGCTCAATTGCTGTTTTTAAAGGCTTGTTGTTATTTTTCAATTGGTGGATTGAGAGGTAGTTTGGGAAGTCTGTTATGGCCTTTCTGTGTGTTGTTTCTGTCCTGGATACACAGTGAGTCCTGGGCAAACTATGAGATGGACAGAGCGAGAGAGAGCGAGAGATCAAAGATAGAGTTTGACTGAGCGGCTGCTGTTTTATTTTCTGTTGATAGTTTCTGTGCTGTTAAGTTTTACCTTGTTCAATTGTAGATTGAATTTGTTGGTTGGCGTTTTAGGTCAACTCAAAATTATGCAAAAGTGGCAAACTGCTAAGTAAGGTTTATTGCATTTTGGAGCACTTTATTAGTAAAATGTAAATATAAAACTAGATTCTAAGATGTTAAGAACATGGGATCATAACAATGATTGTTTTTATATTAAACAAACAAAAAAATGGTCAGGGATTAAAATGTTTCTTTTTTGTTTCAATGAGTTCACTTTTAAAACTAGTGCTTTTTTAAAATGGGATTTGACAAGGATACAATATAAGGACTGTTTTGGTTCCCCAAAGAACTTTTCAGTTAAAAGATCTAAAAAAAAACCCTTATTTGTTAGCATGAAGAACATTTGAATTAATTAAAGCACCTTTTTTTAGTTTTAAACAAACTTTAGAATTAGAAGCGGTTCAGATTTGATAGGCTTAAGACTCTTTGTGGAATGATTAATACTTAAAAATAACCTTTATTTTTATCAAATTAAAAATTTTTGTTCTTTAGTGTTTGGACTTGCAGCAATGAAAATTAAACCACACTGAACTAAACTGAAGTTTAACTCTGAAAACTGGACTGCCACAGTTTCAATTTACAAGAACTTCTATGTTAAGCTGCTTTGACGCAATCTACATTGTAAAAGCGCAGTAGAAATAAAGATGAATTAAGTTGAATTAAATTTAATTTAATTAATAGTGTGATATAAAGAAAGACCTTCTCATTGAGACTAGTCAAAACACAATTTTGAGACAGATATTTAACCTCCACCTCTCCAACCTTTTCTGCCTAATCCTTTCACTTTTAAGACCCCCAAAGTCAGAGGAGGAAGCCATTATGTAAGCCACTTTGCCTTATCTGATATCTAACTATGTATATTCCATTTAAGCTCACAAGTCAGTAGTGCTTCCATTGTGTTTATGCTTGAATGACAAAATAGGCAACTGTTGATGGCATTGCATGTTTTAAAGTATATATTTCTAATTGTTTTTTTTTTTCTAAATAAAATAATATAATTAAGTATTCAAAGTTTTCTTTAGAATACTTAATTTTGTTGGTCACCTTTAGACTTTCAGCTTAGCTGTAGTTCATGGCAACAAGTTGTTGGAGTAGATGTTTGCTTGTTTATTTATTTATTTTTTGCTATTTTAATGCTTTCTAAAAGACATTCTACTGTGTAATAATAATTTAAAAGTATTTTTTTAACATGTCAGCTCTTACAAATCAAGGTTCTGATGATTCCATAAAGAACCTTTTTCTTTACAAAGAACCTTACCAAGTTTCTGTAGTAAAAAACAATTCATTAGATATTTAAATAAAAGTTCAAATAGTAGTTCTTAAAACGAAGCTGCATTAAAGAACTGTTCACAAAGTTTTTTGATGAACCAAAATAGGTTCTGTTATGGTATCTCTGCAAATCAAACTAACCAACTAAAGGAATAACGAACTAAATAAAAACAAAGAAATTAAAAGGGAAAAAATGTATAGCGACCGTTATCTAGAATTTTATTTAAATAGTTTCTATGTAATTTATTCTTAACTTTTGGTATGTGGATTATAATCAGGTTAACCAACAACATCAAACGCTGATTTTTCTGTTCTTGCATTCTTTGTTAGTGAGGGGAGAACTGTGTCACCCAGTCAATCGTCACGAGGCGACCTGTGTCGTCACACTGCCCGCTCTATAAAACTCCCCCCGTCTCACTCACCTGGTTAGACAAACACCTCTCTAATCGACAGCTGAGGATATACGCGCATTTTATTACTACTGCCCGTTTAGTTTGGCAAATTTAGGTAAATAAAATTCTGAAAGTTCTAAAAGTTAAGCTTTATTAGACAACTTTTATGAATCTTGCAAACTTTTCATATTTCACGGGCATGTGCAACATGACGGCAGAGTCCCAGCACTCACCAGCCGAGGCGGCCAGTCCAGTGGTGGTGTCTCCAAACGTGAGTCTGGACTCCCCGGTTCCTCTTCCACCACTTGCGCTTAACCACCAAGCTCGAACTAAAGATGGCATTCTCATCAAAGCCGAGCCTCAAGGCAGCAGTCCAAACACAGACAGAGAGGAAGTTGTTTCATTGGGTCAAACCGAAGAACATCTGCCCGCCACTGGTAGCCGGCGGAGGAAAAGGCCAGTGCAGCGAGGTAAACCTCCATACAGTTACATCGCACTGATTGCAATGGCCATCGCCAATTCACCTGAGAGAAAACTCACACTCGGCGGCATCTATAAGTTCATTATGGAGCGCTTTCCATTTTACCGCGAGAACTCCAAGAAGTGGCAGAACTCCATACGGCATAACCTTACCCTCAATGACTGTTTTGTGAAAATCCCCCGGGAGCCCGGTAGGCCCGGAAAAGGAAACTATTGGACGCTTGACCCTGCCGCTGAGGACATGTTCGACAACGGGAGCTTCTTAAGGCGGAGGAAGCGCTTTAAGCGGACTGATGTCAGCACCTATCCAGGTTACATGCAAAGCTCCAGCGCTTTTACGCCCACACCTATGGGTAGACAAGCGTACCCCAACACCTTGTACCCGGGTGTGACATCTGGCTACGGGTCTCAGCTGGCTGGTTCCCCACACCCGGCGATGCTGCATCACTATCAAGCATCGGCCGGGGTCACGCAGGGCCAGGCTAGGATGTTCAGCATTGATAATATTATTAGTCAGCAGACAGTGATGCAAAGTGGAGGAGATCTCAACACGCAATCTCTCGGCCTGGGTGCGGGTGATTTGGGTACCATGACCTCCAGCTGCTCCGTATCCACCTCTGACCCAACCTGCTTTCAGACCCAAGCGATTAATCCCACGAGCAACATGCTGAGCAGGAACACTGGATCTCTTGCTTCAAATATGACATCCAGCTACACTTACCCGTCTCCGACTTCGCCCTCTCACCTGTCCGGTGTGACGCAGTCCGGCTTCTCCCCTGGAGGTTCACAGGTGTACTGCTCGGGGAACAGGATTTCGCTGCCGCCCGTGCGTTCTGGGTCCTGCGCAGATCACACAGAGCCTCTTTTAGGTCTCTCGGGGCCAACGATGAATTCCTACAATAATTCATATATGAGACAAGCCAATTTTGCATCCGGACTGGAGCGATACATGTGAAAACTCGCGTTCAGCTGCATTTTACTGGTCTCGACACTGAGTTCTTGTTTTTGCTCTGTAAAATAAGTTATGTAGCCTATCTTGGCGGAATTGTGTGAAAAAATACCTTATGTAAAATTAACAAGTACAGTTTTGTTATTGACATGTAGTTTGAAACATTGTTTGGCTATTTTATAGGGTATATATCAGAGGACAAATGCACCTCTAAACAATGTAAATATTTGAAGCAAATAAATATTTTTTGTGTAATAAATTTTCGTTTGTTTTTCATCCTGACAATCTTTCAAACCTATTTGATTTTTAAAATAAATGCAAAAGCAGTTTTTATGCAAAATTAATTATTATTCATAAATAATAATAATTATAATATTAATAATAATACTAATAATAATAATTATTATTAATATTATAACAGGCAATAATAAACTACTTGCTGAATAACAAAGAATATAACGGGGCATATGTTCGGGGCATTTAATTTTCTAGCAAGCCCCTGGATGCCTATAGTTTTCAATGTTTTTAATGTAGTTATACATTTAATAATGTAGTTTGGTTTAAGTTATTTTTGTTAACTTTGTCCAGTATTATGGAGTATATTTATTAAAACTAACTTTAGTTAGCATATAGGTAGTCATATCAGATCAAATCAGAATTGTAGACATACATTTTTTTCATAATCGTTTTAAACCCTGATAAAATATCTTCAGCTCTTTAAACATTTGATTTAGTACATAGTCAAAAACGATTTCTCATTTTGCTGGCAAGGGGGCGACATCACCTGGGTATTGAAATAAATGTCAGTTTTTGAAACACGGCATTTCACATAAAATCCACTAGATGTCAGTCACCACCAAGATAAGACCTATCTAGGTTTCCTGTGGAATGCTAGGCAGTTCACCTAAAAAAATTAAAACTCTCAGGTGAGGTCTAAACCTTTTTTTTTTCTTTGTTCTGTTGAACACTACAGAAAATATTTTAAGCAAAGCTAAAGACAGTAAACCCTTAACCTACCGGTTTCAACATTTAAAAAATATTTTCTTATGAGTTTAACATGACTAAGAAACACATACTGCTCTTGATTGGAACAAGTAGAGTTAGAGTAAATAATGGCCATTCACCCAAAAACAAAATTTTCTATACCTTAAATACATGCATGGGTAAGCACACGTGACTGTTAAAATACTTGAAATTGATATTTCTTCCCATTTTTTTTCGCATCAAAATGACAACTGCGAAAAAAAAAATTTTCTTTAATGCAATCATTCATTCTAATTATTTTTAACAACCTGTTTTCTACGGTATAAATTAGGTTTCATTTCTGTTTTCAAACACGTAGCAGTGCCATACAATGCTTGAATTGTTTTTAAACTGTTTACTGTCATTTTATGTTTATATGTCAATTTCAGGAATAGTGTTATCTATATTTCAATTCAATGTATATTTATTTCTTAAGCGCGTTTACGGAGTAGATTGTGTCGAAGCAGGTTAACATTGAGTAGTCATTGTTTTCTCCTCTACATTTTCCCACATTTTGAATGTTTATTGATTTGTTTATCAGGGCGAGATAAATTGCAGTTTAATTTTTGCGGATTTTTATTTATTTATTTATTTATTTATTTATTTATTTATTTATTTAATCCTCTTTTAATTTCAAAGGCATTTGTTCGTTCAAGACATTTGCACTTTTAAAGATGCACTGATTTGTTCATTGAAGACAACATTAATATATGTCAAATATTGCCAAAAGTTAAGTAAAATATACTTTAAATACGAGTAAAATTTAGCTATATAGAGAAACGGTAGAGTGTTCCCACTATTTGTATCACAATGCAACATATTTAGTTACCGCGGCATGTTTTGCTTCAAATATCCTTTTCATGTCCACAAAATGTATCAAAAATAATAAAATGACCTATATATGTAATTTCTTGTTTGGTACAGCATTTCAACGATTATTATTTAATATAAGCACTCTTAAAATAAGAGCTGTTTATTGCAATCAATGGCTCAAGTAAATCTTTAGGAATCATTGAATATTTCTAGCACAAATGCTTTCATTTGGAACCGTTCCCCTGATAAATGAAAATAAAAAAATAGTTCTTGTTGAAAAGGGTCACTTAAATTTACTTTTGAGGATCAAAAATAGTAGTTCACACTTACATTAATATGAAATCCCCTTTTGAATTTTTAGAATGTATCGTACACAGTATTACCGCTAGGTGGCAGTATTGGGGTTTAAAACCACTGTATGCTTTGCAGGGTCATTTTATTCCGTTGGTCTGTCCTCAATACATCAACTGGTGAGGCCACTTAAAAGCGGAAAGAATGAAAAAAAGGAAGGGAAGCCATATTTGTCAGTTTAGCCCGAAAACCCGACGGTAATTATCTGGTTATTTTTCAGGGTATCGCCTGCGGTTTGCACTATGACATTTATGTTGAACTGGACATAAACTTCCGACTTAGTCTGTTGAATAAACAAAAATAGTGTCACTAAATGTATTCGCTTAACACAGAGATGGGAAAATGAAACAATATATGAATGAATTTAATTTAAAGAATTTTAAGCCATGGAGTGCAGAAATGTCATGTAGAATATTTGCTAAGACAAGAACTTGAAGTGTTAACTTGACCTCTGTATCTGAACTCTCACAGGCAGCTGTTCTGTAGTGTCACACATTGCTGGCACCGCCATCGTATCTAAAAGCTGTTCATGACACACATGTTTGTCGTTTATTACCTTATGTCTTTCTTTTATACTTTCAAAAACTTTGTTTCTCAAATAATGTTTACCAGTTAGCTGTATTCTACATATTTCTAAATTTGTTGGCTACTCTTAGAGTCATCAGATTTTTAATTGTCGAGATGCATATTTCTTTGTCTGCTTTAATTTAATTTAGAAACAGGCGGTTAACCAAACAGAATAAATTCTATGGGAAATTGGATAAAATAGATTTTTTCAAAAGAATATATGGTCGCAAAGCAGGCAGAGCCTGAAATTTGGCGAATCTTATGGAATTATAATCTCACCGCGATACAGTGGAGTTTGAATAAGCATAATGTAGAACAATTCGATGACCGCGACTTGAGCCATTCAGCTTGTCATTAAGCAATGACGAATTTTGGCAAGTTGCAAAGTATATGTGTGCTTTTACATACTTTAGGAGAGTATGTTAGTTATGCAAAAAAAAAAACTAAACCGAGTTTCTTTCCTCACAAAACACATAAACTCGTGAAAAGCGGCTAAAGGCGAAATTAAATTAAATAATCATAATTATAACAAATAACGCATTATAGTACCCATTAGAAACCAGAGAAATTTTCAGCAACGCTGAGTTTGCAAATTTCGTTTTGATTTATAGACAAGTCAAGCTTATTCTTACCAAAACATAATTTACTATGAAAATAGCCAATCCACCTGTCGAGTATCCTCCATTAATAACTTATTGATTCGTGCTGTTAATAAACTGCTAACTTCTACAAAAAATAAAAATGAAGCATAATGAAATAAATATGTATCTTCAACTAAGCCTTAATAAATGTTAAAAAAATATTTACCCTTATTCTTGCATAGACTATTTTCTTCCTATTTTAAACATCATATAGCATAACAGATGATTTAATGTCCATTCATTAATTTGTTAAACATTTCTTAAAGCAAAATATTGATTATTTACTTCTTATGATTCTACATTTCTTGCTTAGGCAAAGGAATAAATATTTATGGTAGTTCGTTTTAATTCACAATATGTGAATGCTTTTCTTTCTTTTTCTTTTCTTTTCTTCTTTCTCTTTATATGCCTTATTATTAGTCTATTTTTTTCCAAATTATCTAATAAAGCATATAACAATAAGAAATAATAACAATTTCATTTCATCTAATATAGGCAAGGTTATTTATTAAGATCTTATTGACAGTGAAATGCTATTAAAAGTATCTCTGAACAATGATAATAAATCTGTGTTTTAAAATGTTAGATGATTTATTCAAAGTTTTTTGTTTGTTGTTTAAAAAGACCTGGCTTTTAAAAAAGTAAATCGGGTTGAAACCTGATAATATAGCACACTTTGTGCTTACTGTACAATTACAATTATTGTTTTTTTTTATTATTTTTTTTTTTATTATTTTTTAGTTAATTTCTAGCGAATATCCCTGATTGTAGCACAGGGTGAGTTGACGACACGTACTCGCTGTCTCTCCTGTGCTGCTTTTCTCGGCTGTAAACGTCCAGTAGTTCCTGGTTACTGACATGCTGATCACGTGATTGTGGTGCCTGGATAAATAGTTTTTGGAAGCCGCGCGGGGGTATACTTGGAGGCTCATTCACGCACAGAGCTGCGACTGTACACGAAAACAAATGCTCGAATAATGAAAACTGGAAAGTTGTTACCGAATGCATATTAGTGCTACTCATATGACCTAAAAGTTTGCACTTGATGTGGAACAACTACTCGCTCAATGAAAAGGAAATCCAGGTCTCTACCGAGTGTCCAGTTCGACTTGAAAGCGCTCTGAGCTCTGGATAGTTTGTGTTATGCGAGCACGGTCTGATCCTTTTCGAGTGTTTTTCTTTCTTAATGTGCATTTTCTATGCGGCTCCAGGACGTGAAGAAAACACTGGCTTCTGGAGGACGGGAGTTCTGTTGTCACAGAACAAATAAGTGACTGAGAGGACTCACACAGCTACTCGAGACTGGACACGGAACGTGAGAGAGGAAGACAAAAAGACTCTCTAAGGATGACTCTGGGAACGGACATGTCGGACAGTTCTGCTCTGTCTGACGACGTGGACATCGATGTCGTTGGCGGGGATATTGTGAAAGAGGGTAAATATCTTCACCATCATCTTAGTTTTCACTTGGACAATGACTCCGATGACAATCTATCCCAGAACGCGGGGGAGGGCGCAATCTCTCCGGGCCAAAGCAGCTTGGACTGTCCGGCTGACAGAGTAGGGCAACGGGATGACAGCCGAACTGGTGCGTTGACAGGGGATAAACCAGGAAAAAATGCATTGGTAAAACCACCTTATTCTTACATAGCCCTTATAACGATGGCTATCTTGCAGAGTCCGAAGAAACGTTTAACTCTCAGCGAGATCTGCGAATTCATCAGCAACAGGTTTCCCTATTACCGGGAAAAATTTCCCGCTTGGCAAAACTCCATCCGTCACAACCTATCTCTAAATGACTGCTTCGTTAAAATACCCCGTGAACCCGGTAACCCGGGCAAAGGCAATTACTGGACCCTCGACCCAGAGTCCGCCGACATGTTTGACAATGGGAGTTTTCTGCGCAGAAGGAAGCGCTTCAAAAGACACCAGACCAATGAGATTCTTAGGGAAGCGGGGGGATTTCTACCTGGCTTTGGCTACGGACCGTACGGTTACAATTACGGCCTACAGCTGCAAAATTTCCATGCGCATCACCCCTATCATCCACACCATCCGGGAAGCGCGTTCCCTTTCCAAAACACACATTGTGCTCTACCAACACCTTCGTCGATTTTCTCCACGCCACACAGCTTGCCTTCATTTTTAGGTACCGAGCTAAGAAAGCCTTTCTATCCTCAACTCAGCCCGACTCTTCCTGGTCTGGCTCCGCTCAAAACGGACACTAATGGTCCAAGTCGGCCTTCCTTCTCTATAGACAATATAATTGGTGCGGCTAGCTCACCGGCTTCACCATACACCACACAACCGGCTGGACAGGCTCAAATCTTAGCCATGCTGACTCCCACTCTTGCTTCGGCCACGAACCACTTAAGTATAACGCAGGAAACGATGCTTCAGCCTGGCACACAGACTTTCTCGAGCAAAACGTCAAGCCTTAACAATTGCCATTTCTAGAGTGGCAACAAATAGAAAGTGCAGCAGTCCGTTTAATATGGTTGTTTCGTCATTTGCTAAGGTAGGATTTACACTTTTGCAAGATTAAAATATCGCCCGTTTCATGTTTCCGAATTCTTAAATGAAAAGGCTAATTAAGTATATTTATGAACTGTAAATATGTAAGATTTTGAAGAGAGAAACAGGCTGAAGTGAGGAAAGTAAGTCCATGTAAATAGTAAGCTAAGATTTCACCTTTGGACGGCCAGTGGACCTTTGCCGTTTTGTCCAAAAAGTTAAATAGTTTATACTCACTGACATGGAATTTCCTCTTTTGGTTGACCTTAATGAAGATTGTTTTAATTATTTTATTGTTTTGTATATTTTGTGAGTTTGTGAAAAGCACTGTCAGTACCGAGACTTAAAACTCAGGATTTACTTGTTTTGAAAGCACATTGCCAGAGACAATAGGGGCTGTAAATAGATTACATAGGTTAACGTCCCACTTCCCCTAGTTCACTCAACAGAAGTGTTCTGGTGAATTTTATTTTATTTCTGTTGATAGATGATTATGTGGTTCTTGGTGTAAATCGCATTACCTCTTTCTGTCTGACTCTTGTGCATACGTTATTACATATTTCATTATTCCATTGAAAAGAATTATCTGTGAAAAAGAATGTTGTTATATGTAAAGAGACGAAACAATGTCCATAGGTCATTTTTTGTTGTAATGGCAAGACAATAAATGTTTGTGAATTTTCAAGATGTTTTGGTTAACTTCTTTTCGTTTTATTTTTATCAGGCCTACTGGCTTAGCTAGCAAATGTTCTCTAAGGTTTAAAGACTACGTTTTTAAGTTTAAAGAATTATGTTAATTAGGAAAACATTAACCACATTGTTTTTGGTTTATTGCAATTAATTTTACATATGCATATACTTGACCTATAAGACGTTTAAAAGTCAAAGAGCAATAACGTTTTACAAAATGTCTTGTTTGCTTTGTCAGTACTTTATTTGTGAAGACTTTAAATTAAATAGTTCTTAAAAGTGAAGAAATCTAAATGTGTGACATTTTCACACCAGTATTTACTACACTGAGGGTCCAAGGCACATGTTTCCTCTTGTGTGGCGCTTTGAGCCTTGATAATTGACCAGTTTCTGGCAAATGACAAAGAGCTAAAGCAATGGGAACATCAGCGCTTGAAAGCCTATAATTGAATGTGAGGGTTCTACATGGATACCCACGAAGTCTTTTGAGGATTCGTTGCTAATTTGTGGTAGCATTTTTTTCATCTGGAATCTAATCCACAATAATGCAGCTTTTTGCCCATTTGTTGATGTTGTCACTGAAGACCTTGTCCCTAAGGCCTGAATGGGCGCCCAGCAAGTGGTCCCTAGCGAAAGAAGCCACACACATTTACTTCTGAAAGGCGATCGTCTTAAAAGACTCTCGGTTGTCCGCTTTCATGTCATCTGTGTTGTCTTGAGACATGTACAAAAGAAGCAGCGGGAATTCACCGTAGAGCGAAAAACAGACTGATGAATCCATTTCAGAGTTGGCCGAGCGCACGGTACTGTTCAGGAGGTGGTATGAAAAAGCTGCCTTTATTTACTCGGTGCTTGCGTAAATGGGTAAATTTGCTTCGTGGGGTGTTTTTGACAACTGGTTGTTGGGGATAAAGGAAGGGTTGACTCACTCACCGTATTTTTCTCTCCTTTTCAATTCCGCAAATCCTTTTGAAGCAAATGCAAACATGTCGGTCGCGGTTGTAGCCCATTAATTTTAAACGTCACAAATTGTGTCATCTAAAAACAGGCTAAAATATGTGGTCATATCTCATAAGAACAAAAAGAGCTAAAGTAGTATTTAATTCTGTTTTCAAAGCCACCAATCAAATACGCGTGACTTCAAATGTCAAGTGTTTTTTTTGTCATAATAGTTATATTTTAATATCATAAAAATGTTTTAGGGGTGTGGGATTTATTTTAAAATACATTTTATTTTGTATATTTTTGTTTTGTGCTAGTTGCAGATTGTCTTAATAGGTAAATTACTGAATTATTATTACAATTTCACATGAATATAATAGGCGGGAAAGGGGATGCTTAGTCTAAATAATAAACCAATACTCTTATAATTATAGATTCACAACCATTTCTATTATTATTATTATTATTATTATTATTATTATTATTATTATACAAGGTTAATATTGGGACACCAGGCTGTCTTGAAAGCAGAGGTCATGAGCTTCTCTATTCAACAAGTGAAAAAAAAAGACTGGGAGGAAGAACACAATGTTTTGTTTGTCGTAGGTGACAGAGCAGAGAGGAAGGAGAATTACACAGAATATACTTTTAATCTGTATTTACCACAGTGAAAAAATAGGGCCTATAATCGCGGCCTATGAATTAAATCAGGAGAAAAATCTCTTCAGCCTAACCACACTTGCTTACATGTGGTCGTGTTTGCGCCATGTCATAATTTACAGCTAATGAATTTGTGGTGGTTAATTAAGTTTCAGAAAAATCGGCTCTTGATTAAAGGGACAAAATGCGAGATGGGCTTTAATGTGTAAAAGGATGTTCATCTTCTCTTTTGACGTTCAGTACTTCTTAGTCTTGTTTTGTCTCTCCATGAGAAATCACATCACTCTCCTTTAATCGGATCGAAAGTGTAAATCATGGGTTACGGCCTTAAATCCCACTAATTGCCCGTTCATTTAGCTTTCATTTTTTTCCGTGTGGCGCGTTACTTACACCATGAGGGACCACCCACGATTTCGCAAAGAGCAAGGCATATCTCTACTTATCTCATCTATCGCTGTAATTTTAAAACGGATATCTTTAAAACAACTTCTGGACGGTGTTTTGTGTGTTCTTTTGTTTTGTTTTTTGCGATGTAGTCAGCTTTTCTTGTCTGCCTTTTTTCAGCCTGGATATATGTTGCTTGAATATGATCTCAATGCAGTTAAATGTCTTTTCAATTACTTGAGTTGACAATTAGGTTTGAATTTTTGGTTCTTAGGTTAAGTTTACTACTGATTATATCCGATCGACCACCCCCCCCCCCCCCCCCCCAAAAAAAAATGTGTAAAAGCTAGTCTATGTTTTTAAAAGTTATAGAAAAATCTATATATTCATTCTATATATTGTTTTTATTTTAGGGAGAGATGACGTGCAGGTTTCTTTAAATAAGATTTATTTCACTGTATAGCTATACATTTCTTGTTTCATAAAAAATGTTTATTGTTTCATGCATAATTGAATATTAATATTTCAATCATTCCTCAGCCGAAATGATACAGGCACATTAGCAGCACTTTCATTTTAGAAATGGCTTTCTCTCAATACGCATGCATTGTTTTTTTATAACAAGGTGTTTCATTTATAGGGAATTCAATTATGGAAAATAAGTGTCAACATGCATTTTTTCACTTAATTTTGTGACAAATAATGCATAAAAGCATTTTTCATCAATTTTGTTTTTTTAAGTTTTTTATTATTATTATTATTTTTGCAAACCGCATTTTCAAACTGTAAAATGAAGCGATAATTTTTGTAGTTTCATACAACAAGCCTTTTAAAACATTCATTATAGTGATTTATTTATTGTAACTTATAAAATATTAAATATGGTTCGAGCTACATTTGTAATTGAGCTGCATTAGCCTATTGTTTTGTGAATAATAAATTTTTTTAATATATAATGTCGGTTATGGTAAATTATTCTTGTTGTTGTTATTACTGTTATGTATGTTAATAATAATAATAATAATAATAATAATTATTATTATTATTATTACTATTATTACTATTATTGTAGCCTATTGTTTCCTTTGTTATTCGTGCTTGTGACTGATATACTGCACCATGCCTAATATTATAAAGATATTGTTACAAGGCTCTAGAGTAAATCTTATTAAGTTCCATGGTTATAATTAGAAAATTCTGCAAAGCGATTTGATAAAAATATAGGTCTTCGATACATGAACCTTAGGTAAACTGGGGCACCTGTCGCAATACACAACTTATTAAATTGAGCAGTTGCTGCCGAACGCATGGGCATGTTCGTGCGTTCAGTAGCAACTGCTCAATTTATTAGTTATATATTTTAAGAAAGGTATTTATCTCCGTGATGTATCTGGTACAAACGTGTACTTTAAAGCATCTATTTT
This sequence comes from Danio rerio, assembly GCF_052040795.2. Classification (NCBI taxonomy): domain Eukaryota; kingdom Metazoa; phylum Chordata; class Actinopteri; order Cypriniformes; family Danionidae; genus Danio; species Danio rerio. The sequence continues at coordinate 21,551,395 of NC_141028.1, forward strand.
TTCTGTGTATTAATTTGGAGTGAGTTGTTCAAAATAATTAGGTCTAAACCCGTGTCGACGTTTTATAATTATAATATATAGGCCTAAAATGGCTAGAAGTGATTGCGTTTTGTGTTATAATCGTCTTTCAATTTCAGACAATTAGGCCTACGTTCAACTTTTGCTATTGTGTTTTTAAAACTTCTCTCTCTCTCTCTCTCTCTCTCTCTCTCTCTCTCTCTCTCTCTCTCTCTCTCTCTCTCTATCTATCTCTAACATACTCTTTCATTTAAAGCGGTGAAATAAACATGACGGGAGCTCTCGTCCTCATTGTGAAGGAATGCCGGCGGCCGAGTCCCCTGACACCCTGGCATGAAGCAGAGATGTACGGCCACAATAAATTAGACCCTCCCTCCGCAGCGCAGCATCTCCCCCTCCATGTTTTTCTAGCGCACCGAGGAATCCTCTGCTTAATTAATTTAGAATGTGTAAATAAAGCAGAGATACAGGCCTCCCCTCTTCTCTGAAACAAAATATTAACTTTGGAAGCGTTCGCCCCATCGACTTCGACTCATTGAGACTCACTGAAGGACACCTGCTGTTGTCCTGCCATCCCACACACAGAGAAACACACGGGCATCACCGCGATGAGCGAGTACTGAAGAATAATCTCAAATCTGTTCTGTCATCAGATCAGCACAATAGCGTCTCTATATGACCTAAAAATGACCGCTCGACAAAAGTGATGTATGGTCCGTTTAATGACAGTCTCTGTGGCACGATGCCCAAGTGATCCTCCCGTGCGTCTTCTGGGTTTGCCAGAAAACAGAAACACACACTCCTCTCAAGATGTGTTGGGGATATCATCGAATCGGAGCCTGGCTTAGTGACGGTTTAGTGTTAGCGTTATGGAAGCCGAGGACTTAACTTGTGACCTACAAACTCTCAGTTTGATGGAGAGGGGCAGCTGTCGTCTGTCCGAGAGCATGCTCCCGTTATCCGGTCCGGAGGATACCAGAGTTTCTCAAAAGAAAAAGAAAAAAAATACACACACAGTCTAAACGTACACAATTTGAATGTCTTTTCCCAAAGGTTTATTCACTTTTTCATTCATTACATACAAATCGAGTAGCTCTTAAAATGACTTTTTCACAGGCACATAATAACTAGGGTTCGCTTATAGCAAGAACTAAACAAACTCCAACACTTTTCCAATTTAGAAAATGACATTTAAATACAGAGGGGTGCAACGAGGATAGTGATTTTTCAATTTAGCAAGTCCCAAGAAACTATCAGCGACAGACTATGGCCCCGTTTACACTAGTGCGTTTTAGTTTGAAAACGCATAAGTTTTGCTACGGTTACGCCATCCGTCCACACTACGCCGGAGTTCTCGAGCGCCGAAAACGGAGCGTTTCGAAAACGCTGGAGAGGCCGTTTTCATTCTAAAACGCTGCTGCTCCGTCTCAGTGTGGATGGGGAAAGACGGAGACATCTGAAAACGGAGGCGGGGCTGCAGACATTCGCCTCTCTGATTGGGGCTTTTCCTCAATATTAAGTAGCCTAACACACAGTTCAGTCCTGAATCTTCTCCGTGTAAGTTCAGACATCGCAAGTTTGATCAAGGCTGCATCTCTTCTTCTCAGTTTGATATGGAAAACATACCGAGGACACGTGTCAATCTTCACAGGGAATCGTGTACTTTATAACTTCATTCACATCACCTTGGCTACGTTGTTTCACTTTCTCAACAATAAAATGTAAACTTGATATAAGGAACTGCCTATTTTTATTTTAATATTAACAACTAAACAGACAGCAGAAATGTTGAGGCGTCGTGCTGCATGAGTGTCATCTTCACTGTGTGCATATTTTTAACAAAACGGAGCCGATAACAACTGCCTCCTTTCAATTTCAGTGAAAATACGAAACATACCCTCTCTTTTGCTGAATATCAGTTTTAATAATCGATAATGGCCATTATAAAAGTATAACATACAATAAGTTTATACATTATAGGAAATAAAGGCAAGCGATCAGTCAATATACAGAATAGGCTACGTGGTTTCATTAATCATTAACTTATCTTTGCGCTCAGCCAAAACACGTTACCTGAGAACAAGTAATAGATTCCAGTGACCAAAGTCAGGGAATATGTCGTTAGATAAAGACAACAAGATGAATGAAATATCACGTTTAATAAATATAGTGAGATTATTAGATCCAGCGGGAGATGCTTGATGAGAAGTCCGACTAGCAGAGCTCTCATCTGGGTAGATGGGCTCCAGCGATTGCCAAAGTGTGTGTGTGTGGTCACGTGATGTGCGTTTTCAGCGTTTTGGTGTGGACGGAGAGCTGTTCAGAAACGCTGGGTAAAACGCGAGTGTGGACGCGGATCGTTTTCATTCTAAAACGCCGTTTTAAAACTAAAACGCACTAGTGTAAACGGGGCCTAAGAAAAGTCTTAAGTGAAATGTGGGGATGTCGAGTCGCCTCAGATAACGGCATAACATTTCACATGCAGTCTCTCTGTAGCACTCTGAAAGAAAGATTTTCCCTCAGTGTGAAATTTTGAGGTCTGTCTAAACAAAATAATGATCTTTTGGTTTTCGGGTCTAATCCAAACACGTTTCTCAACGATGAAGCATGCAAACCTTTTCATCTTGAATAAAAACTTAATTCCCGTGTCACTTTTAAAGGCTCCGTTTTCCACAGTAAAAGAAATTAGATACACGTCTATCCCTGGGCCAGGTGAAAGAGAAACTTTGTCAGTGTAGGCATTTCATATCTTCGTAAACCAAAGACTGTTTTCGGAAAGAATGGGAAAGTCCCGCGATAAAAATGAAGTTTACTATCCAGAGTGAAATGCGATCAGAGAGAGGTCGCGGGGCCAAACTTTTTAAGACTAATGTTTATTTAGAGAAGTGAGCGCTGTCTATGAGCCTCCCGCGCTCTCCTCGAGCGCAGTACTAATGTCTTTAGCAGAGCTGACCGGACCACCGCGCGAGCAGCTTTTTCCCCGCGTGCGCGCGCGAGAGCCTCTCCTGGCTACTGACACTGTGGCGGGAACCCCTCGAGGAGACTTGTGTGTCAAAAAGCGAGACGGACAATCACAATATTTGGGTTCAACACATTTGTTTTTTCGGAACTGTAAGCGTTACGCAAATGAACTTGTTTCAAAACCAATTGACCCGTTGATTTGATGCTTGTTGATAACAGATAAAAGCGCCGTGTTTTTGTTTAACTCAGTGTGTGCGTTGTTTGTAAGTAGATCGATGCTCCAGTGAACTCTTGTGTTTTCTTACAGTTTGTAAAATTGAATTAGATACGGTTAGGAATCTGACCTCGTAGCAGACCCGCACATATTTTCAACTCCCAGGTTCGTCGTGTTTTGGGGTGTTTTGTTTGTTCAGCTGGAATGGCCATCAAACAGCCAGTCCGTGTCTTCCGCGTCGAACTCCCTCTCTGCTCCTGCCTCTCGCTCCCTCCTGAGACGACTGTCCCCTCTCACGCTCTCTCTCCCGGGCCGGCTGCGCCTCACGACACGGATGGTAACGAGCCCTAGAGGAACAACACAAAAACATTAGTGATCCAATATCTTAATAACTTTTTTGGCTTTAAGGGTTCTAAAGAACGTCACATGAGCAAGCTGAAATACTCCTGGTCTAATGTCACAGTACAAATAATAGTCTTTTTTTTGTAAAATACAATTTTATTCAAATTCAATATTTAAATAATGTGACAGTAAATTTTACTTTTGATATTAATCTGTATGTGGTGGTAATAAAATATATAGGCTATACTGTATATGCTGATAAGCTATTTCAAAATGTTGAGTAAAATGCTCTCTATTTAACAAAGTACAGAATAATAGAACCAAAGCAAGTTGGCTACACATAACCCTTATTTATTGTCATATATGTGAGCATGGTCTTAATGCTATGCACTCACTTTTTAAAAAATAAAAGCTTTGATGGACCATTCTCAGTCATGCCGTTTTTTAATAGACCATTTTGAGATATGTAAACAAAAAAACAATGGTCCCAGTGTGTTTCTTGTTTTACATTTTTTATTTCTATATCTTCTGAGAATCCAAAAAACAGCCACACATTGATCAGTAATGTTATGAGCTGTTTTAACATTAAGTTATGATTGAATTGCCTCTTGTTACAGTTATGCTGTAGTTTGATAATAAGAAGAAAATGGTCATGGGCCAATGACATGGCCCTATTGAAATAGCCTATAGACTATTCTTAAAAGAGCTATTACTTTTTAGTGGTGAGATCATGAAATAAAATTTGTGCAATAAAAATTTGTAGATGTTAAATCCAACTGGTTGGATTTTCTCAGAAGTTGTGTTTGTCATTGTTTTTCCCATATTTTTTTATTTGGGTTGCACTAACCCAAAATGTTTAGCCTAGGCTTGAACAAATGATTATCAAACTATTTGTTAAAACAAATTTGATTAAGATAAATATATTTAAAAAAAAGTTTTTTTGCCCTGTATGATTCAAATTTAGACTGCAACTACCCATATCTTTTAGAATAGGAAAAAAATACTGAATTACAATATAAAACAAATAAATAAAAAAATCCATTATCTCTGCAAACTTATGGCTTTGGGTGTATGGAGTTGCAACAACAACATGTTGCTTGCAATTTAAGTGTTATTGCGTTAAAACTACTGGCCAGATGCCACACCACTGAGATAAGGCCATTGAGAGCACAGATATACAATGGCTGGGGAGCAACACATACCAAAGAACATACTCCACTGAAGAGGCAGCGGGCAGAGAGCGCAGGAAGAAGCCTCTTTGCACTTCACTCTCTTAGTTCTACCTTTGTGGGACCCTGTCATAGCAGAACCCCCTGTCTCCCAGATATGGGCCAGCATACGGGCACAATAGATTTGAGTTCACCGGGTGACTTGAAACACTTAATGTTCCACCGCTCTCAAGCACATTTCCCCAACCCCACTCTATATGGTATAGTGGTGTGAGGTAATGAGTGTGTGTGTGTGTGTGTGTGTGTGTGTGAGAGAGAGAGAGAAAGAGAGAGTGTATGTGATGTGCTAAACAATACTAGGTAATCCAGATTTGTTGCACCATAGTGTTTAACACTTGTCCAAATGTGTCCTCTCCTGCTATTTTTTCTTTCAGGATTCTATGCTGTGCACCATGCTAATTCTTTAAATGAACAGGATTGTTACACTATCTGAATGGATTTACTGTCATTATGCTCACATTTGTAAATCTATGCGCAGGAGAGGAAATGAGAAGGGGAAACGATTTGCACATTTTGGGACAGGTCTTCCCCCATGCTCCTGTTGGTCATCCCTCTTCTACACCCCAGCCAGCCGAAGCGAATCCACAAATCAAATGTTCTGGAACAAGTGAAAAAGAGCTCTCTCTATACACATTTATAGAATAACAAACATGGTGAAAGTATATATGGGTCAAAGACAAAAAGGGGGTTTCAAGCATCAAAATAAAAAAAAAGCAGATTTATTATTAATATTTTATAATGTGTAATGTTAACATTATTTGCAGATGAAACTACAAAGAAGTGTATATACAAAGAAATTACATATTAAAACATTATATTTAGGCATCACAGTAGCCCCAAAATACTACTAATTAGGTTATTACATATCAAATATGTATATTTTGCCATTATCCTTAAACGGCATGGTTTTACAGATTCATCAGTAAGATGTTTTTAAATGTTTTTTAAACATTTCACACTATAATAAAATGCAACATGATCACTTATGCACTGTAAATCCCAATAAGTTAAGGTAACTCAAACCATTTGAGGAAGCCGATTGCAACCAACCATTTACTGTAAGTTCAAAAAACTAATCCTAATGAGTACTGTAAACTTATTCCATTTGAGTAAACAAAGCAATTTGAGCATAGTAAAACCCAATCAATGAAGAGAACTCAAACCAACTGCGTAAGCTGATTTCTACAAACATTTGAGTTAAAAAAACTAATCTATATGAGTACTGTGAACTTACTCCATTTAAGTTAAAATATTGAGGTATTTAATTAACTCATTACCTTCAACACTGAGTCAAAACTTTTTTTCTAGCGAGTAGAATTAACATTCAGTCAATTTTGAGTTAACTTCTCTCGTTTCATTTGATAAAGTTGACTGTTGGGTTTTACAGTGTGGTGGTTCATTTTGCTGTGGCGACCACTGATAAATAAGAGAGTAATCTGAAAGAAAATGAATAAATGATCACCTTTTTCTTTAGATATTTTAGTAAGTTTATGCTCCGTGACCATCAGACATTTATTTGACCATATTTAGATATTTTATTTCAAAACAAGTTAGTGAAACATTAAAGTAGAAGCTGCTTGCAAAGGGGTACCCAAACTTTTTTATATAAAGGGTCAAAAACCAAATATCATTATGAGCCGTGGGATGAAATACTGTATATCAGACTAAATTACATTAAAGTTGACATTATTTCCTAATTTATTTAACAATATTTAAAAATAAATTAAAAACATGGCTTTAACTTGTATTAAATAATGCAGTATACCATTTAAAATGATAACTCATTGCAATAAAAACATTGACAGTAACTAGTGGAGGAGTTCAATGCTGATTAGACTAGTCAAGCAGAATCTGCCTTTTCCTTGATTTGAAGACTCAGCATTGTCCTCTATCCATCAGCTGACAGTATGTACATTTAAACAAAATCTAAATAATTTACACTATTTAACTGAAACATTTAATTTCAGTTAGCTTTTAACGATAAAACAAAGTAAAAGTTACATTAGATTTGAAATTACAATTTCAAATCATGCCCATCATTCTCAGACGGGATGGTGGGCCAAATCAAAGGCTATATAGGCAAACTTTGGCCCACGTGCCCTAGTTTGGGTATCTTTGTGCCTGCATTTAATATATTTTCTATGCATGTTAATTAACTTTGTGGATTTTATATAATTCAGATACCAAAATAGGCTGTCTGACCATGTAAAAAGTTCAATGTATTTTTACATTTTACTTTTTTTTGTTTTATACAGTATATGTCTCAGCCAATCACCAATAAAAAAAAACTCTGGCTTCAGCCATCAGTGTAAAGACTGGCTACACAAGAAAAAATGTATATAGATTGATAAAAAGCATATATATTTTTTAAGCAACAACATTTGAAAATGGATAGTTCATTAAATTTACATTTAGCAGGCGCTTTTGTCCAAAGCGACTTACAGTTGAGTTGTTCAGCGATTCAAGCAGCAAGTAACTTGTTTGTGTTCGGAGAATTTAGTGATAGAGTAGGAGTTTTTTTTTTTTTTGGGAGCGAGAGAGGGATAGAGAGAGAGAAAGAGAGAGAGTGTGTGCTTCTGGAGGTTTTGGTATTATTCACTGGGGTTCAGGTGTTCTCTGAAGAGATGAGTTTTTAGTTGTCGTTTGAAGGATACTAGTGCATTTTACCAAGCATACAAGTGTATCATTATCGTATATCATATAATTTGCACAATAAAATTTAGCCCTCCTTTGAAATTTTCCTTTTAACTTCAAAAAAATATTTAGAAGGATTTACCAGAAATTTTGGGATGCATTTATTAAAAGTGATTTAATAAATTTAAGTGAATTTCTTTAGCCTTTGACATGACAGCAGTACATATTTTATTAGTTATTTTGCAAGATACTTAATCAGCTTAAAGTGCAAATTAAAGGTTAAAATAGGTTAGTTAGGCTAAAGCAAGTTAGGTCAATTAGGCAAGTCATTGGACAGCAGTGGTTCTGTGGGTAATTATTAACAAAAAATCTTAAGGGGCTAATAATATTGACCTTAAAAATAGTTTTTAAAATAACTGCCTCTAACTTCTTTGATTCCTGTCTAACTAAAACAAAAGAAACTTTCCCCAGTAGAAAAAATATTCTCGGTAATATGGTGAAAATTTATTTGCTGTATTAAACATCTCTTGGGAATATATTTAATTAATAATTATATAAAGCATTAATTATTATATAATTACATTTGTAATATGTGTTTAATATAAGTCTGATACGCAAACTATTTACAAATTCCTGTTTTGTAACCACTACACTAAATTTATTAGACATCAACTTATTTTCATTGATAAATTATTTAACGGTTATCATTTCCTAAGGGAAATATAAACATTCTTCATCCACTTTCTTAAATCTTGTGCACAGTCATGCCATTATCATGGGCGGTGGGGCATGATTCGTTGCACACATGTGCTAAATTCAATTCAACAAAGAGCAGATGATGCGTTTCTTTCTGCCCTTTTTTCCCCTTGACCACATATGTGCAATATTTGTTGACTCTCTGCGTTGACTCTCTGTTTACCTATGATTTTGTCTGTTTGTGCACACAGCCGACAGGTATGAGCCCATCGTGTGCAACATGCAATCACTAAAATACTTTCCCCGCATCACCAAACAGCACAGGAGCCGTGGAGCACCACTATTACTACAGCAACTCAATTTCGCACAACCAAAGGAGAGAGGAGGTGGAGACTACTTATCACTCCTACAGAGAGTTTCTAAGGTAGTAACCCTACTTTAGTGGTTTTAGTCCTAAATACTGCTTCTCATACCCTAATCCTTTAAGAGAGCCTTGTGTGTGTGTGTGTGTGTGTGTGTGTGTGTGTGTGTGTGTGTGTGTGTGTGTGTGTGTGTGTGCGCGTGCATGTGTAGTTATATTCCCCTTAGCCTTTTGTTGCCTTTAGAGAACCTTTCCTAGGACTATTTTTCAGCCCTGAAGCACCATGTTATGGAGGAACAAGTCTTTTGTGGTGTATGTGTGGGTTTGTGCATGTGCATATATACGTGTGTGTGTGTTGTGGCCACACAGGGCTAAAGGTTCTGAAGTGGGTTGTGGTTTTCAGCCCCCAAGTTCAAAGCTGAGGAGGGCTGAAAAGCGGGAAAAGATGATGAGACCTCTCTAATGCGCCTTATTTAAAAAATGTTAGGAATAAAGAAATAAAAGCTGCCCAGAAACAATGGCCGTCCTCCCTGAGAGGCAGCAGCAGCGGAGGTGAAGTGCCCTGAGATTGCAGAGCAGAGGCTCAAACAGAGAAGCATCTGGCAGCACAGGGGCTGCTTATAATCTGCCCTAATGATTAATGTCCTCCAGTAATTTTACTAAGGATTTCTCCTCTCCTTTTCTGTCATGAATGCATTGTTGAGGGAGCTGGGAGAAAGTATGCCCCTCTGTGTGTATGTGCATGCTGCCGGCGGAGAAAGTGACAGAGATGAGGTTAAGTGGGGCTGTTTAGATGTAACAGATGCTGAGTGAGAGAGAGAGCAGAATGAAAGGACATCTCAGGGCTGCGGGAGGAAAGAAGCTCGAGTGAAAATAATATAATTGCAACAGGGTCTCTCCATATCATGCCGTTTGCATATGCGTTTGAACCTGGAGTGTTGGATGTATGTATACGGCTCACAAACAGAGTCACAACCTGATCAATGGATAAAAGGTCTTCTGCACTCCAAAAAAGAAGTCATTGGTGTAACTTAATATGATTAGGATGCACATTTCCACACATTTGAATTGTGCTATAGTTCAACTTAATGCAGTCAAATGGAAACTAAAAGCAAAATTAATTTTGAAACAAGATTGAATGGAATTATCTTGCGAGTTCATCTTAAGCACAGTTTATTCTTGTTGAAGCAATCAACCCAAAACTGACAATACTGTCATCATTTACTCACCCTTTACCAGTCATAAACCAGTTTGAGTTTCTTTCTTCTGTTGAACACAAAAGGAGTTATTCTGAAGAAAGCTGGAAACTGGTAAACACTGAGTTCCATAGTATTTGGTTTTCTGCTAACGCTTTAAACCAACAAATTTACTGCTTATTGATAGTTAGTGGGGTAGTAGTTGGGTTTAGATATAGATAGGGTTAGGGATGTAGAATAAAATCATAATTTATGAGTATTAAAACAGCTAGTATCTCATTATTAGGCAGATTGTTTGTTAGATTTTATAGATTTTTTTAATATGTTAAACAATTCATCCATCTCTGACTAAACACATGCATGAAAATACTCACAAAACATGCAAATACAGAAACACAGACAACAACAAAATTGTGTCCACAAATATTTAATTGATTGTTTATTAGATTTTATGGAGATGCGCTCACACTGCAGAATCATCCCAATTAATCTAACAGTACTTATTAGTAAGTCATCTGATGAAATTGTATTTGTATTGCAATGTATATCGCAAAATAAAAATATATCGCAATGCTAGATTTTTCTTTTATATTGTGCAGCCCTAGTGTAATTTGTAGGGTTGACAGAAAAAAAATAACTAAAAGGTTTGAATTCATTGAGGACGAGTAATAGTGAGTACATTTTCATTTTGAGTTGAAATATCCATTTAAGTTGGACAACAAGAATGAACAACTAATTTGATGATGTTTGTATATGTACCATATGACTGGGGCAATTAAAGAGAGATTGATCTCAGAACTGGCATTAGCAAAGATTCTGCTTATTGACTGAAGCAACAAATTGTGTTGTTGTTGTTAATATGGTTCTTAAATACCTTCTTGGAAACTCTTCAAAATCCTCCAAACGAGTGAAGATTTAACTATCAAGTCTTTCAGTTAAGATGACACTTTTTGTCAATATTTACAGTGTTCAGCATAGATAAGTACACCCCTCACAAATTTCTCTTTTAAAGTAATATTTTTAATAGGAAGCAATACAATATTATGTTTGTGCATATACATTGTATTAGCCAGTACTGATGCCAGATTTGCAGTGCATTTTTTTTTATTTGTATGTGTTGTGAGTATTTTCATGCATAACTATCTTTAAATATAATCAAGAAAAAGATGCAATTGAAACAAAGTGTTTTATCATTTCCCGAGTTTATCTGTATTTAAGTACAGTAACTGAATGATAAAAATAATTCAATCAAATTAATCATAGTTATGGTCACAAATGGTACAATTTCAATGTCTAAATGCTTTTAAAATCATTATATAATCATAGGCATCATAAACGCATGCGAATGATGAATTATAACACAAACTCAACATTGCAAATCTTGAGATGTGACTATTGCGAATGCTCACATTGCAACATCGATGCTGAAACGATATATTGTGCAGCTCTAAACTGCACTTTAAAAAATTCTGCTTGCTTTAAAATTTTAAGCTGAATCAAATTAACCTTATGAGTCCATTGAACTTATTTTATTTTAAACTGACTTGAAACTCCTTGCATAAAATTATTCATGTACTCCCATCACAAAATGCTGCAGTGAACTCATTTTTTAAAATAGAAATAGATGAACTAAATAAACTGTCAACCATATTAAAGAAATGTCTTGTTTCAGCTCATTATTTAAATAAGTAATTTGGGCATGCAGCAAAAAACTAAACAAACAAACAACAAAAAAAACATAAAGTCTTTTTTGTTGTTTTATTACTGCTCATATGTTGGACTGTAGGGCAGGAAGTTTTTTCTGGGTATTTGTGTGCACAGAGGATGTGCCGTGGAGCAGGAGGGAGGCCGGCAGTGTGGCAGAGCCCTTACTGAGTGTCATGACGGGAGGGAAGAGGAAGCGAGTTGTGTGTCCACCAATGTTTGTCTTCCCCTGCGGTCCTGCCCGCCTCTGTCACACACTATTGTGGCCCAGGCAGATTGATGGGCAGCAGTGGCAGGAAACGAGCTGGGAAAGAAAAAGAAAAAAACTCTGAAGCAGGTAAAAGAAAATGCCGTTTTTTTTTTTCTTGTCACGCATTTCTGATTTTCAATACCACTCTCAAGATTCAAACTTAATATAATGTAATGTAATGTAATGTAATGTAATGCAATATAATATAATATAATATAATATAATATAATATAATATAATATAATATAATATAATATAATATAATATAATATAATATAATATAATATAATTTTTCTCTTTTTTTAAATATTTCCAAAATGATGCAACAGAGTCAGGAAATTTTCACAGTATGTCTGATAATATTTCTTCTTCTAGAGAAAATCTTGTTTGTTTTATTTTGGCTAGAATAAAAGCAGTTTTCATAAAAAAAAAAAAAAAAAAATTAAGGTCAAATCTATTAGCCCCTTTAAACTATATTTTTTTCTGATAGTCTACAGAACAAACCATCATTATACAATAACTTGCCTAATTATCCCAATCTGCCTAGTTAACCTAATTACCCTAGTTAAGCTTTTTAATGTCACTTTAAGCTGTATAGAAGTGTCTTAAAAATATCTAGTAAAATATTATTTACTGTCATCATGGCAAAGATAAAATAAATCAGTTATTAGAAATGAGTTATTAAAACTATTATGTTTAAAAATGTGTTGAAAAACTTTTTTCTCTCCGTTAAACAGAAATTGGGGAAAAAAACACAGGAAGGCTAAAAATTCAGGGGGGCTAATAATTCTGACTTCAACTGTACATGTCTGACAACATTTCTTATGAACTTTAGATACAAATCCTTTAATTTTGGAGCGTTTGTTTCAGAAATGACAACATTAATTAGTTGTGATTTAAAAATCAGGTTTGTTCCACAAAATATTGTTGGTAAAAAGAATTTAATATTGTTTTGTTTCAAATATGAGTACATGTATGTCTGAAAACATGGCACTTATTTTATTTTTATTTTATTTATATTATTTTACTCCAAATAAAGTTATCTAAATGAAAACATTCTATTTTATTTTATTTTCATCAGTTTAAATAAACTTACACACACAAAAAAAGTATTTTACTCAAACATTTAACTACAAATAAAAATGAGTGACTGGATTTTTAAGTGATCTCCATAGCTCTACTGGACCATAATTGTCAATATTATTTTATTATATATATACAGTTGAAGTCATTATTATTAGCCTCCCTGTTTATTTTTTTCCCGCAATTTCTATTTAACAGAGAGATTGAACACATTTCTAAACATAATAGCTTTAAAAACTCATTTCCTATAGCTGATTTATTTTATCTTTGCCATGATGACAGTACATAATATTTTACTAGATATTTTTCAAGACACTTCTATACAGCTTAAAGTGACATTTAAAAGGCTTAACTAGGCAGTATAGAGTAATTAATGAAGTGATTGTATAATGATGGTTTGCTCTGTTGACTATCGGAAAATACAGCTTAAAGGGGCTTAAAATGGTTTTTTAAAAATATTTAAAACTGCTTTTATTCTAACTAAAATAAAACAAATAAGACTTTCTCCAGAAGACAAAATATTATTAAACATACTGTGACAATTACCTTGCTCTGTTAAACATCATTTGGAAAATATTAAACAAAGAATAAATATTTAAAGGGGGCTAATAATTAAGATTTCAACTGTATATTATATATATGCAAAAAATTGTAAATATTTTACCGCATAAAAAATTACTCACATCTTAAAGACTCAAGAAAATAATCAAAAACACTTAATTTAGCAATCATTTCTCAATTTAAAAAGAAACTGTTAGTTCATCCCAAGCACACTTTTTTTCTTTTTTCCCCTCAGTCTTGTGCTTATGCTTTTCTTAAATCTCCAGTAGTGACCGTAGTTTTACCGTTTACCCCACGCTGCAGTATCACAGGTCAGAAGCGCTGAACCGGAATCTGCTTTGAGAAGCAGCAGGATGAAAAGGAATCGGATCCCAGAAGAGTCCTTCTGTTTTAAGCTGGGTTATGAACACTGGTCCAGATGGCAGGCAACGGGTATGTGCTTAAAGAGAGCCAACTCTCTCACCCTCTGCTGTTCTTCTTCCTGCGCTCTGTCAATCTTATTGTCCTAATTCAGTTCAACATGCTTTTCTTGGCATGAACGAGTGGACGTTCTTCCTCTATTTTTCCACCTCCTTTAACTGCATCACCCCATTCTAGTTTTATAGTCTGGTTTTTGTGCTTGGTTACCTTTCTTTCTTTCTTTCTTTCTTTCTTTCTTTCTTTCTTTCTTTCTTTCTTTCTTTCTTTCTTTCTTTCTTTCCTCTTGGTTATTCTGTTTGTACTCGCTCTATGAAAAGAGCACGAGACGAGAGAAAGCGAGAGGGAAAAAGGTCAATCTCGGGTGACTGATATCTCTCCGCACCAGGTCTATTCCATATGCTCACATTCAGTGCAGGCCCTCTTCTGCAATGCCTGATTGCGGATTTTTTCATTTTATTTTATTTTATTTTATTTATTGTATTTTATTTTTATTTGTTTATTTTTATTCAAATGTTTTAAAGGTTAACAAAAAGTACCAATTAATTTTATTTTCACAGCATGTCTGTTTGACTGGATGTGGATTGTTTTTATGTCTGACATTAAATGTTTGTGTGCAGAATGTCTATGGGGTCTCAAAATTCAAATACAAAATTTGAACCCTTAAAAAGTCTTAAATTCACTGAAATATTCCCATAACCTCAAAACCTATTTTTTTTATATTTAACTTTTTTTTTATTGCAAAGGCATACAATTCACAGCAGTCAGACATTTTGCAGCAAATTCTCCAAAATTAAATTCATTCATTCATTCATTCATTCATTCATTCATTCATTCATTTTCATGTCGGCTTAGTCCCTTTATTAATCCGGAGTCGCCACAGCGGAATGAACCGCCAACTTATCCAGCAAGTTTTTACGCAGCGGATGTCCTTCCAGCCACAACCCATCTCTGAGAAACATCCACACACACATTCACACACACACTCATACACTACGGACAATTTAGCCTACCCAATTCACCTGTACTGCATGTCTTTGGACTGTGGGGGAAACCGGAGCACCCGGAGGAAACCCATGCGAAGGCAGGGAGAACATGCAAACTCCACACAGAAATGCCAGCTGAGCCGAGGTTCGACCTAGCGACCTTCTTGCTGTGAGGCGACAGCACTACCTACTGCGCCACTGCATCGCCCCAAAATTAAATTCCCTATAGGAAAAAACTAAAGCAACACATCTCTTTATGTGATTTTCCATTAATAAAAAAAACTATTTACAGAAGTAACCTGGTCTCTAGAAACAAAATCCTAGTCTTTAGCCCTGTATAAGTCTAAATTTTTATTCATAAGGGTCATAAAAAGTCCTAAATTAGATTTTCAGAAACCTGCAGAAACCCTGAGTGTGTTTACTCAAGAAAAAAACAAACAAACTACCAAGTTCAACTAGAAAGTTATTGTTAAAAAAACGTATGTTTGTAGGTACAGTGCTTAGCAAACATAAGTATACCCCTTACAAATCTATTTTTTAAATTCATATATTAATAGAAGCTATACAATATTATATTTGTGCATATACATTTAAATTAAATTTAGTTGAAATTTTGTAGGTTTTAATTGTTCTTGCAATATTTAGCTTGAATTGTGTTATCTTTCAATTTCTAAAGATGTTTGGTGACTAAAATATTATTTTAATAATTATATCTGTTTAATAAATTAGTTTTGTTTAAATGCACCAAAATACATTGCTTATGTTCACTGAGAAGTGGATAAAAATATTCATTTTTAAAATGTACTAAATTATACTGAGCACTGTAGTTGTGTTTTTTATGTGACACTGCATCAAAACAATAAATGCAGCAACATTATGTTGTTTCTGATTATTTTTATCCAAGATTGTATGAATTAATACTACTACTACTTAGGGTTGTGGTAATGTTGAAATACTATACCATTTGAAGTATCACAATACAAAGTAGTATTGTGATACTGTAATTCATAACTCAAATAAAAAGAAAATTGTCTGAAATACTATATTTTATGTTATAATATGCCTACTTTAACGTAACTCATAATTCAAAAAGTATTATTTGCACCTCACTTTATCTAAAATCTGTTCAATCTTTTTGTTTATTTTGTAGATAACTGACCACAAAAATAACCAACAAAATTACATTAAAATCAAGATACAAATTATACAGAATGAAATTTGTTACAAAAGAGCTTTTGTCCAACACAAGTAGGCTGTATGATGTGGTCAAAAATTGTTTCAATGTTTCCTGTTGCTATTTTGGGTTTTTCATCTATTTCTTTTTTCCAGTCTTATCAGTTAACAATACAAAGTAATTAAAAATTTTACTTTGTGAGTCGCTCTTTTTAATAGATTGTCACGGTTGCTGTAGCTACTAAATAATATTGACAGGAACAGAAATGAACCGATTTAGATCTTTATTCGAACTGCAGCTTTAGAAAACGTGCAATAAATTAAAAAAAAAAAATAATAATAGTCTACTGTTGCACAAACGTGTGAGCATTTTAGTGACTTTTCTACATGCAACATTATCTATTGTAGATTTAATGACCATTAATGATGATTACAAACTACAGTGGCCCCACCAGTATTTTGGAGCCGTAGTATAGGGTATATGCCGAGCTAGTGCTGTTTCCATGTTGATAAACTTCCGGTTACCTGTTATTGTTAGTTTTTTCCATTTTAAGCAATACATTTTACAGCATCGATGTTGTAATGTAATTAAAATACAATCAGTTAAATAGACTCTGGCATTCATTTAGTTGCTCAAGCGCAAAACGAAACAAAAAGCCGTTTAAACGCACTCGCCCATCAGAATCGGCAGGCTAGCGCAGAAGCTCCATTGAATATACTGGGGTAAAAAGAAATGCTCTTATTTTAAAGATATGGCAGGGGAAAATGTAATTTAATGCAGTGCTTCTTGTACAATCTGAGGCCCACTTTATATCGGATATCACTCAGCCAGTGGAAATCGCTGATTTTTAAAAGAAACAGACCTTAAACGTGCCGTTTTTGCAATGGCAAGCAGTTCACAGGAAGCGCTTTACCCAGGTTACTGGCAAATTAAAAGTCCAATTAGCATGCTTCGGCATATACCCCATTGCGATACTACCATGGTACCGGTAAACCGTGCAACCCTACTACTACTACTACTACTACTACTACTACTACTACTACTACTACTACTACTACTACTACTACTACTACTAATAATAATAATAATAATAATAATAATAATAATAATGACTGTGAAAGAAAATTTTAAACTAACTGTAATTTAAAGATTTAAATCCTAAAATGTTAACAAAATACACTCTAGCTAAAAAACATTAAAATATGATATTTTTATGATTGTTATTTATTTATTTATTTTTTTGCATGTTTCTTTTTAAAAATTTACAAACATGGATTAAATCAGGTAGAAATAGCTCTATAACCATTTAAGTGCCCCACCAAGAAAAAAAAAATTGGGATTGCATTTCTTAACTCCTAGTGTTGCTGGTTAACACACTCAATGTGTTTTTTTTTTCAACACATCCCATAATTTCGAAAATATCAACCTCTACCAAATAGTTAATGCGTCGATTTATGTACCAGAATAAATACATATAGTATGAAAAATCTAGCAAAAAGTAGCTCTTTTAAAAGTACTCAAGAGTAGTGAGTATCACACTGTTCAAAGCTGATGCATTTACATGTCATTTGTGGATGTGTGTAAACGTAATATTCTGTAGTGCATTTAGTTATTGCTCAGCAGGCACACAACATCAAAAATCATTAATTATGGGTTAGATTAAGGTTGTGATGTCTGGTGACCAAAATTCAATGTCAATGTCAGCGTCTAAGGACAATGTTTTTTAGATATCCGAAAACGACGTCACATGATATTACAAAACATTGATATTTGGTTCATTTAGGTTGTTTGAAAGTGACCAAAGTCCATTGTCATATTGACGTCAAATACTGCCATTAAATTGTCATATATGCCAACCAAAATCCAACATCTGATAGTCGTCACAGTGGTAACGTCCACACAACGTCAAGCTGTAACATCATTAGACATTAATATTTGGTTGATTTTATGTTAGACGTTGGACATTGACATCATCCTGATGTTGAGTTCTGACGTAACCCCGATTTTTCATTTCCAAGCAAAATGCAACGTCCTCTATGATGTTGGGGTACAACGTTAATCTAACGTCATGTTGACGTCTTGTGTCCTGCCAATGTTTATATTAATGTAATTATAAATCACCCATGTCTTGAGGTAGTTCAATATGATCCGATTTACCTTCTATGTATGATTTGATTAGACAGAAATCACAGGACTGTTTTTTTCTAATCTCCATAGACAAGAAAAATAGTAGTGGCTGCAGGTTGAGGGAAAGTAGTGAAGTAAAAATGTACTCAAGAGAAAAGAAAAAAGTCCACATTTTTAAAACTACTTAGTAAGGTGCAATGCCTGAGGAAAAACTACTTAATTACAGTAGTTTGAGTATTTTTAATTTCTTGCCTTACACCACTGCTAAAGTAAACCATTATTTAAAACACAGTCACTTTAACAGTCAATATTTAAAACTGTTGAAATATGGTCAACCATATGGTAGAGCAGGCAGTTAAAGGGTTAATTGCATGAAATCATGTTCACCTTGAAAAATAAAGTTGCAGTTATTATTTTATTATTTTTTTACAGTGGTTTGCATGCGAGTGTCAGTTTTTTGTGTTGACGTAGCAGTAATTTAAAGAGGCAGTGTAGTGAATGAATGTGTGTGTGTGTGTGTGTGTGTGTGTGTGTGTGTGTGTGTGTACGTGTGAAGCGGATCCTGTTGAGAGTATTTGTGTACACAGATGCAGATCGAGGAGAAAGAGAGCGAAAAAGAAAAAGAGAGAGAGGAGATTGGCCAATGTGTTAGT